>NC_083341.1:130205940-130481019 GCF_019175385.1 Lycium barbarum
TACCTTCATGAAATAACAGAGTTAACATCTTGACAACAAAAGCTATATCCAACTGAGCCGTTAGTAGGATGGTGCTCACAACTTTTAGGATATTTGATAAATGTTCTATTGTTCACTGGGGTAGTACAAGAATGTAGTTCAAGTTTTGCGTTTAGTTGAGGAATGACGAAAAACTCATACAAATGACTTTGAATACCTTATTGAATATAAGAAAAAGATCATTTAACCGAAAATAAATATTTGTGTAGGATGAAAAAAAGGATAAACTCCATATGATTGATCAAATAAGTACCATACCCAAATTAAAAAACTAAAAATGAATTTGTACCGCAATGCTGGCTAATGGAAGATTAATAAGTTTGCACTAGTATATATCAAACTACAACATAACAGAGAATAAAACAACCAAAATGTTACCAACTTGCAACAGATAAAAAGGATCAATAGCACATATAAAGCTCACCAAGATAAATAATTTCTGCTTAGCACAAAAAATTTTGCAGGCTACATAATCCTATACTACCAGCAAGAGATGAGAATGAAACAAGAGGATTAATAGCTTATTTATTATAACATGTGAAGTTGAATGGACAAACACTTGCTTCCTGCAGCACACAAAGTAGTAGAATGAATAAGAGCTTATAGATAAAAGGACTGACATGAACTACTGTTGGTCCTAGTTAGATTCAAATGAATTCTAACACCTCCAAGTCTCCCTGTCTTAACACTGCAAGATGGATAACGAGGTGTTAAAGAACAGTTGAGCAAGAAAACATGCCAAACCATTTGCTTGATCTCTTACTCGGATATCGATATCCAAATATAAGAAAACATGTCCATAAATCCAAGTAAAGAAATGACTCAAAGTTACGGAGTAAAGAAAAATAAAAATAAAGAGCAAATCGTCCTTAAACAGAAATGATCAAACTCCGATCACACAAACACAGGATAACTGCAACAAGTGAGCTCGTCACCCCAAATAAATCAAATTTGAAGGATAAGGTAACAAACAGGTTTCACAACCCACAAGCAAATAAAACCCCTGAAAATATGTCTGGATAGCACCTCAAATGCATCATTAGTTTTAGATCAATTAGTTCAAGTCATTTTTTTTTTTGGGATATCACAACTGGAAATTATTTCTTTAACATCATTAAAGCACACAGTCAGACCAGAATATAAATGTTTTTGGAGCATCACAACTTCAGCAGAATTAAAGCTGTGACAGTGCTTGAATAGTACTACTATAGGATCACACGGTGTCACTACTATTGAACTGCTTTATTCCCACAATATGGATGACATCAATCAAGAAGTTTTACTACGTACTGAAAAATAATGTCATCTTTAGCATTACTAAGTGTACTTCAACATAATTGTGTTAAAGCCAGAGGCCTTGGGTTTGAGCCCTAAGAATGGAGTCATCTTTGGTAGGAAACACTTTATCCCCAAGATGGGACTTCCAGCACGAATCCGGATTAGTCGACCCCTTTTTGGGTACCGGACACTGTGTGAGATACCAAAAGAAAAAATTATTATGTAACCAATAGCTACACCAAAACCCAATACCAATTACTGAATGTATGCACATACCCAAGAAAATTAACTCATACAAAAGAGTACAGAAAAATAAGATAACTCCTTTCTTCATAAGTTAACATCTTCCAACGGAAAAAAAAGATGAGAAACACATATTGAGCTTATCAAGATCCAAAAAGATGGAGTGAGCCTTTTTTCCTGGTTGTACATAAAGTTTTCAGCTGTTAGGTAGTATTTATAGTTTTCAAGTCTTCAGTATGTACTTTTTAAATGAAATCATACTGAAATATTACTGGTAGAGGATAGATCAAATGTCAATTGCTCTCTCACAAAAGTAGCATACTTGTATCAAGTTGATCATAAACAATTTCAGTACACTAAGTAATAATCATAAAGGAATTAGAAAAGATATACTGCAGCATCCTTCAATTACCATGAAAAGCCATACATTTAAGTGATCAAACATAAAGGTGACAAACAGGTTTCACAACCTGAAAATGAATAAAACTCCTGAAAATGTCTAAATAGCAACTCAAGTGCATCATTAGTTCAAGGCATATATTAATATTTTTTGGATAGAGCTACTAGAATCGTTTCTTCAGAATCAGCATAACACATGGTCAAACTAGAATATAAAAGTTTGTGGAGCATCGCAACTTCAGCAGAAGTAGTACTCAATACCTGCTCAGATTGCATTGGGGAGTACTTCTCCATCAGCTTAGCCAGGCGAGGTCAAATTTCTTCTCCAGTGCTATCGCCTCTTCCCAGAGTTTGCGTTTTCTCTCTTTATGAACTCTTATCAGACTTTCCTTCTCTTCCATAAATGCTTTCATTTCTTTAACCCAGAGTTTGATATATTTCTCAACTTTCTTTGCCTTGACTCGATAATCCTCAACAGTTGAGGAAACATTCGCAAAATATTGTTTGAACATCTCACGCTATTCCTTCTGCTCAAATTTGTCCTCCTCAGCAATCCAGGCATCGTAAATCATTTTGAACTGATTCTTGAAAAATTTCTCTTGATACTCCATCTCTTCTTTGTTCTGTTCACAGTGCATCTTCGTTTTCAGCCTGATGATCTTGATCTCTTCCACTGTCTGACGGTGCTTTTCATTCACCAGACTAAAAGTTTCTTCAAGAGCTTTAGCTTTCTTTTGGTTCTTAGCGGCTTGATTCTTGAGCCATACAAGAAGTTCGTTATCCTCCCACATCTTCCTTGTTGGATTTCAAATAGTTTCATTATACAACTTCATCTCGAACTTCAACCTTGATTTCCCATGTGAATGCTGGTTGAAGTTGTCCATATCTCTTTTTTGTGCCATGTAACCATAAAGTCCCCCCAGGATAAAAGAAAACTGGATTACATTCTCACGCGTCTCTATCTCTACCTTCTTTAGAAAACTGCTCATTGAGATGCAGAGCCTACATGTATCCCACGGCAGTGGCCTCAAAAACCAATACATTGATGCCATGATGGCCTCCTAGACCAAATGAATGTCAAACATTCTTGACAGCAGCAAAAGAGATGAAATAGTTGCGCAGCTCCTGATTTCTCATCCAATCCACTTGTCATTATCGTCTTTCTCAAAAGCCGTGTTCATGATAATTACCTTTGGTGGCCACACTATTTCCTTATCTTTGGATTTGATGCCATCCCAACTTCTGTACACCTCACCTGGAGGTACAATAGAAGTTCCCCTCTAACACAGCTCCTCCTCCAAAAGTTGAGCGAGCTCTCTGTGTAATTTAAGCCTTGATCCACCTTTCGTTTTTGTGTCGGCTTATTTATGTATTATGTCTTAATTTTATATTTAAACTTAATATTGAGTCTGCACATTTATTGCAATCTTTGCATAGTTTCGTTTTGCTTTTTCTAGTAATCCTATTGATTTGTCAAATTAGACGCTGCTCATGATTCTTTTGTAATTGAACTATAGTGAGACTGAATGGGTATACATTATGAGTATTTTCTTTAGGGATCGTTCTTGCGCATCCCCTTACTTTACAACAGTAGATAAATTTTCTTATTTCAGTTACCACTGTTTAAGATTGAAGCTAAATCAAAGTTGTTATTGACCCTGTTGTATTCACAAAACTGTAATCACTAATGTCTCTTGAAGTAAATCAATGATGATTGGGTGTTCCTTAAAGTCACACCCATGAAAGGTGTTATGAGATTTGGAAAGAAAGGGAAGCTAAGTCCCAGATATATTGGACCTTACAGAATTCTACGAAAGGTCGGTCTAGTGGCTTATGAACTTGAGTTGCCACAAGACTTGGCTGCTATACATCCAGTGTTTCATGTGTCCATGTTGAGAAAGTGTGTAGGAGACCCATCGTTGGTTGTTCCTACTGATACTGTAACAGTTAAGGATGGGTTGACTTATGAGGAGATCCCCGTAGCCATTCTTGATCGTCAAGTTCGCAAGTTGAGAACTAAGGAAGTAGCCTCAGTAAAGGTCTTATGGAGGAGCCAGAAGGTTGAAGAGGCAACATGGGAAGCTGAAGAAGACATGAAAAACAGATATCCTCGTTTGAAGAGCAAGCAGATAGACTTCATGGTAAATACCTTAAGTATTCATGTCATGTCCCTTATGTATTCATGCCTCACGTTTCACGTTCTAGTTCATGTATGCTCTATTCATGTCTCACGATTTAGCACTCATGTTTTCATGAAACTATGTCATGTCAGTTTTCCCTATTCCATGTCATGTTTCTTCACGTTCATATATTCAAGTTATGTCCAGCCATATCCTTAACCAAGACCCATCATTCGAGGACGAATGATCCCAAGGGGGAGATATTGTAACACCTCGTGCATTCGGGTTAAGATTTGTCTTATAAGATGGGGGTATAATGAACACAATTTGAGTAGTGTATAAATGGTGTTTGAAACCCAATCAAGGCATGAGAAGAGTCTTTGGGCAAAGCAAAGTTGAAAACCACTCTACGGGGCATGTTTGCAAGTGAGTTTATAGAAGGTCTTACTTCCAACGACCATAACCCCATTATTAATTTGGAATTTGGGAACACTTCCTTGACGAAAGTTGTATCCCTTTGAAATAGATTTCCAACGGTATATTATGGGGGTCAAACAGACATCTGTGCAAGACGTTATGCCCATTTTACTAAAACAGTGTTCTGCTGATTTAACGGTGGATTATACGGACCGTAAAACCATTATACGGGACGTAAAACCAACCGTAAAATTAGCACAGAAAGTGTAAATCACTGGAATTGTTTTACGGTAAGTTATACGGTCCGTAAAACATTATACGGGACGTAAAATTGGGCGTAAAAAGGCACCGACAGCAATTATAAAACTTCATTTAACGTTTTTCACTTCATTTCTTCACACCCCATTCACGAAAACTCACCCCAAATTCAAAGAAAACAAGTCTCAAACTTCAAGAACTTCCAGGATAAGTTTTTATCATAATTCTAGGTTGAATCCAAGCCCCAAATCCCTTTCTAACTTAAGTAAACCCTTCAAATCCATAGAGTGTGATTGGAACATTATTGTTGGATGTCGAAAACCCTAGAACCCGAATTCAAGAGGATTGGACTTCAAAAAGGTAATGTTTCTACTCCCTAATCATTTATAGTTGTGAATTGATGAATTCTTGGGAGAATAATAATTGGGTTTGATGAAGAGAATTATATCAACTATGCAAGAGTTGTTGGATTGTTGACTTGGGATTGTTGTATTTATATGGGTGATGAAGAATGATGTTAGTTACATCTAATTGAGATTGTAAAATTAGCTAGAAGTAATAGCATGGGGATTTGGTGAAGAAAAAACCATTAATGAGGGTTGTGGAGCTTCATGCCCACCAAGTGTTTGATAAAATGCTTAGATGAACAAAGCATGGATATTGTTGCTAATATAGAATCCCTATGACATGTATTGCTATAGATTAAAGTTTAAGGGATTGGAGGACATTGTGATACGCTCAAAAGCAGGAAGTTAAGGTATGTAGAACTTCCATCCACATGTGGGAATCTCTACGTTCTTCCCCATGATCCGTTTCGTAAAATCTATGAAGTTCAAATCCTAGGGCATTAAACCCGACATATTGGTAGCCCGTAATTATGTATGTATGTACATGAATTTTGTATCTATGTTCGTTATTGTATTCCTAATCTTCCATTACCGATATTAGGAATCCTAGCTTAATCCATGAATCATGAATTCTTTCTCATGTGTTCTCATTATGTTCATATGAAACTGTATGATTTTATTTTGCAAGTTACATGCATGTTTTCAAGTCAATTACAAATATATGATTATGAACTATTGTATTACTCATAAATCAAAAACATGTTTACAAGCTATTTCATGAAACCATGTTTATAAGCTATTTCGTGAAATCATGATTACAAGACAAGTACAAGTTAATTCACGAAAGTCATGGGCTTCTTAGCCAACTATATTATGTTCATGTTTTGGGAGTTGCACGAATTACCGAGAAGGCTCAGATAGCCTGAAACTATGTAGCCACCATAGGACAAGGATCGCTCCGCCCAGTTAGGACGATTCCTTAATTTTACACTGAATGGATCCATCAGGCACGTTGCCACCTTATACCCTGGCAAGGTATAGGGGCTCTGCTGGTCCGGCGAGGTACCAGACTCCACGTATCCACGTGGTGATATCATGTGTCGGTTTATGAAATGCTCTCCCTACTTATCATGTTTTTACTTATGTTATATATATACATATGTACACATGCTCATGTTCATGTCCAGGTTTTCAGTTTTGGTTCTTATCATGTTATTCCATGTCCCATGTTGTTTCTTTCGGTTACTTTACATATCAGTACATTCAATGTGCTGACGTCCCCTTTTATTGCCCGGGGGCCTGCATTTCACAATGCATGTACGGATTTACAGGACGACGCTTCTGCTAATTAGGATTTGCACGTACTAGCTTATTGGTGAGCCCCATCTCATTCGGGGTTTAGACATTGTATTTCTTTATTTAGTTTTGCATCTAAAGGTATGTTGGGGGCCTTGTCTCAGTAAGTATGTTTTCCAGTCAGACTCATGATAGAGGTTTCATAGACTAGACAAGTCAGTTATGTCATGTCAGACATTTGGAGTCGTATAGCCATTTTGGCTCACTCATGTTTAAACAAGTACTTTATTAAGTATTATGAATTACTACATTTTATAAAGGCTCATCATGCATTCACGTTATATTCCGCTTATGTTATGTATCATGATGATTCAGCAGGCCATGTGGTTTGCTCGGTCACATGCAATCAGACACCGAGTGCCGTGTTACGTGCAGGCCATGGTTCGGGGCGTGACAAAGCTTGGTATCAGAGCCTAGGTTCAAGGATCTTTAGGGAGTCTATGAAACCGTGTCCAGTGGGGTCTTTTTTATATGTGTGAGGGCCCCACACTTATAAATAGTTGACCACCAAGACATTCAGGATTGTCTCATTTCTTTCATATTCTAGATCGTGCAGTTAGAGCAGTATTTTTAGGATGGGTTCCTAATTCGTGGGTGTACGTGTTTTCAGAAAATGCCTTACAAAAGAAATTACAAGAAGAGAAACACAACCACCAGCCAAAGGGCTGCCGCTGATGTAGCTCACGAAGATACTGTTCCGACTCAGGCAACAGCTCCAACCGCCCCTACCGTTACACCTCATAGTGCTTCAGACGGGGATGTTAGGAATGCTATCAACATGCTCACCCAGCTGGTAGCAGCTCAGGCCCAACGTCATGAATCTGGGTCAAGTTCAGGAGGTAATGGAGAGTCTTTTAAGATGAAGGATTTTCTCAGAATGAATCCCCAGTCTTTACGGGGACAAAGAAAGATGAAGACCCTCAGGACTACATTGATGCTCTCCAAAAGATCTTCAGGATTATGACAGTTACAGAAACCGAAGCAACTACTTTTGGAGCTCATCAGTTGCAGAGCATTGCTAACACGTGGTATGAATCTTGGGAATTGTCCTGAGGTGAGAATGCGCCTGATGCTACATGGGATGAATTTCCTAGTGCATTCCTAGACCACTTTATGCCAGTAGAGGTCAGAGAGGCTAAGGCTGAACAATTCCTGAAGCTCAAACAAAATGGCAGGCCAGTTCAAGATTACTATTTGGAGTTTGTTAGCTTGGCTAAGCATGCCCCACACATGTTACCCGATATGAGGGCAAGAGTGAGAATATTCGTTGGAGCTCTTGATTCCCATTTGTATGATGGAGCCAATATTGTTGCACAGAATGGGGCAATGACTATTTTCAAGATGGTTGCTTTTGTACAGGGCAATGAGACAAGGCTAAAGGAGGAAGAAACCTTACAAAAAGAGAAAGACAAGGAGTTCAACAAGAGGGTCAAGTCTACCGGACAGTTCAGCGGGAACCGAAACAGGAAATTCTTTGAGAACAGGTCAGCAGTACCTGCTCCGTCCACAGCAAGTGCCCCACTTCCTAAGTTCCGTAATGATAGGAAGCAGAATTTCAGGCCATCAAGTTCTTACTCTCAGGCTAGTGGGGGTCAGTCGACTTATACTCATCCGATGTGCGGCAAGTGTAATAAGAGACACTCAGGTGATTGTCATGTGGGTACCGATGCCTGTTTTAGATGTGGTCAGAAGGGCCATTTTCAGAAAGACTGTCCATCAGCCAGACAGGGTACTGGAGGTAATGTGACGCAATCCATAAATTCAGCAGTCCCTCGTAATAATCAGGCCCAGCAGGGGAACAATGCAACTAGGTCTGGAAACACAAGCGGTGGGCGAAACCGTTTGTATGCATTGACAGGCCGTCAGGATATAGAAGCTCGTGCAGATGTTGTTACAGGTACTCTAACAGTTTTCACTTTCGACGTATATGCCCTTATTGACCCAGGATCCACCCTATCTTATGTAACCCCTTTTGTTGCTAAGAAATTTGGTATTGAACCTGAAAAATTGTATGAACCCTTTGAGGTGTCCACCCCAGTTGGGGAATTACTCACAATTAGACATATGTATAGGGGTTGCCCAGTTTTAGTCTATCACCGCAGAACCATAGCTGATTTAGCGGAATTAGAAATGGTAGACTTCGATGTGATCATGGGTATGGATTGGTTAGCTTCATGTTATGCCACAGTATGTTGTAGAACTAAGTTGGTAAGATTCGAGTTTCCTAATGAGCCAGTCATAGAATGGAAGTGTAATTCAGTAGTACCCAGGGGTAGATTCATTTCTTACCTAAAAGCCAGAAAAAGGATTTCCAAAGGTTATATCTACCACCTAGTTCGAGTCAAGGATTCAGATGCTCAGACCCCAACTCTTCAATCTGTTCCAGTTGTAAATGAATTTCCAGAAGTCTTCCCAGAAGATCTTCCAGGAGTCCCTCCTCACAGGGAGATTGAATTTGGAATTGATCTACTTTCCGATAATCAGCCGATATCTATTCTGCCATACAGAATGGCTCCAGCACAGTTCAAGGAGTTAAAAGCCCAGTTGAAAGATATACTTGATAAGGGGTTTATTAGGCCCAGTGTTTCACCTTGGGGTGCACCAGTCTTATTTGACCGAAAGAAGGATGGTTCCTTACATATGTGTATAGACTACCGTCAGCTGAACAAGGTCACCATTAAGAATAGGTACCCTCTTCCTAGAATAGATGACTTATTTGACCAACTGCAGGGCGCCCAATGTTATTCCAAGATTGACCTCAGAACAGGCTATCATCAGTTGAAGGTTAAGGAAGTTGATATTTCGAAGACAGCTTTCAGGACCCGTTATGGCCATTTTGAATTTCTTGTTATGTCATTTGGGTTGACAAATGCGCCAGCTGCTTTCATGGATCTTATGAACAGAATCTTCAAACCTTATCTCGATTTATTCGTCATTGTCTTCATTGATGATATTTTGGTGTATTCCCGTAATGAGGCTGATCATGAAGAACATCTCAGAATAGTGTTGCAGACTCTTAAAGATCGCGAACTTTTTGCAGAATTCTCAAAGTGTGAGTTTTGGCTTAAATCAGTGGCATTCTTAGGCCATGTGATCTCGGGTCAAGGTGTTAAAGTTGATTCTCAGAAAATTGATGCCGTGAGGAGTTGGCCCAGACCCACCTCAGTTTCTGATATAAGAAGTTTCTTGGGTATGGCAGGCTATTATCGACACTTCGTAGAAGGATTTTCTTCTATCTCTGCTCCGTTGACTAAGTTGACTCAGAAGAAAGTTAAGTTCCAATGGTCAGATGCTTGTGAGCGAAGCTTTGAAGATTTAAAGAAGAGATTGACTTTTGCTCCAGTTTTGACTGTGCCAGAGGGAACTGAAGGGTTCGTGGTTTATTGTGATGCTTCGGGAGTTGGTCTCGGATGTGTCTTGATGCAGCATGGTAAGGTTGTAGCTTATGCATCTCGCCAGCTCAAGGTTCACGAAAAGAATTATCCGACTCATGACTTAGAGTTGGCAGCTATAGTTTTTCCACTTAAGATATGGCGTCATTATTTGTATGGAGTGCACGTTGATATTTTCACAGATCATAAAAGCCTGCAGTATATCTTGAAGGAAAGGGAGCTAAATCTTAGACAGAGTAGATGGCTCGAATTGCTTAAGGATTATGATGTGGATATTCTCTATCATCCGGGGAAAGAGAATGTTGTAGCTGATGCTCTTAGTCGGCATTCCATGGGAAGTTTAGCCCACGTGGACGTGGATAAGAGAGTTATGACAAAGGAAGTTCACCGTTTGGCCAATCTTGGAGTTCAACTTTTGGACTCCGAGGATGGTGGTGTGGTTGTTCATAATAGAGCTTTTTCCTCTTTAGTCGTTGAAGTGAAGGAGAAACAGTTTAATGATCCCTACTTGTTGCAGCTGAAAGAGGGGATTCACAAGCATAAGACGACGGCTTTCGAACAGGGGGGAGATGATGGTACCGAGGTAGATTATGTGTCCCAGATGTGGATGGGCTCAGAGAGCGAATCATGTCAGAAGCTCACAATTCCAGGTATTCCATTCACCCAGGTTCCACTAAGATGTACCATGATCTCAAGGAGATTTACTGGTGGAACGATATGAAGAAGAATGTGGCAGATTTTGTAGCTAAGTGCCCGAACTGTCAGCAGGTGAAAGCCGAACACCAGAGGCCTGGTGGCTTGGCTCAGAATATTGATATTCCTGTCTGGAAATGGGAAATGATCAATATGGATTTTGTATCAGGTTTACCTCGTTCAGCTAGGAGACATGACTCCATTTGGGTGATCGTTGACCGGCTTACTAAGTCAGCGTACGTTTTGCCAATCAAGACCACAGATTCAGCAGAAGATTATGCCAAGCTGTATGTTAATGAGATTGTCAGATTGCATGGGACACCAGTGTCCATTATTTCAGATCGTGGTGGTCAATTTACAGTGAACTTCTGGAAATCCTTTCAGAAAGTATTGGGTACCAAGGTGAACCTCAGCACAACCTTTCATCCACAAACAGATGGCCGGGCAGAGCGTACTATTCAGACTCTGGAGGATATGTTGAGAGCATGCGTCTTGGATTTCAAAGGTAATTGGGATGATCACTTACCTCTCATCGAGTTTTCTTATAATAACAGTTATCATGCTAGTATTGGGATGACACCATTTGAAGCTCTGTATGGGCGAAGGTGCAGATCACCAATTGGTTGGTTCGAAGTAGGCGAAGCAGAGTTGTTAGGACCATATTTGGTTTATCAGGCTATGGAGAAAGTCAAGTTAATACATGAGCGTTTAAAAACGGCTCAGAGTCGCCAGAAGTCTTATACAGATGTGAGACGAAGGGATTTAGAATTTTCAGTTGATGATTGGGTGTTCCTTAAAGTCTCACCCATGAAAGGTGTTATGAGATTTGGAAAGAAAGGGAAGCTAAGTCCCAGATATATTTGACCTTACAGAATTCTATGAAAGGTCGGTCTAGTGGCTTATGAACTTGAGTTGCCACAAGACTTGGCTGCTGTACATCCTGTATTTCATGTGTCCATGTTGAGGAAGTGTGTAGGAGACCCATCGTTGGTTGTTTCTACTGATACTATAACAGTTAAGGATGGGTTGACCTATGAGGAGATCCCCGTAGCCATTCTTGATCGTCAAGTTCGCAAGTTGAGAACTAAGGAAGTAGCCTCAGTAAAGGTCTTATGGAGGAGCCAGAAGGTTGAAGAGGCTACATGGGAAGCCGAAGAAGACATGAAATCCAGATATCCTCACTTGTTTGAAGAGCAGGCAGATAGACTTCAAGGTAAATACCTTTAGTATTCATGTCATGTCCCTTATGTATTCATGCCCCACGTTTCACGTTCAAGTTCATGTATTCGCTATTCATGTCTCATGTTTGGGCACTGATATTTTCATGAAACTATGTCATGTCAGTTTCCATGCCCCATGTCATGTTATGTCTTATGTTCCACGCTCATGTCAGCTATCCAGTGCCCATGTTCATGCCTCAGTATTTATGTTTCCATATAACCATGTCATGTTAGTTCAGTCTCCATGTTTCATGTCATGTTTCCTTCACGTTCATGTAGTCAAGCCATGTCCAGCCATATTCTTAACCATGACCCATGATTCGAGGATGAATGATCCCGAGGTGAGAATGCTCCTGATGCTACATGGGATGAATTTGCTAGCGCATTCCTAGACCACTTTATGCCAGTAGAGGTCAGAGAGGCTAAGGCTGAGCAATTTCTGAAGCTTAAGCAGAATGGCAGGTCAGTTCAGGACTACTATCTGGAATTTGTCAGTCTGGCTAAGCATGCTCAACATATGTCACCGGATATGAGGGCAAGAGTGAGGAGGTTTGTTGGAGGACTTGATTCTCATTTGTATGATGGGGCCAACATTGTTGCACAGAATGGGGGAATGACCCTTTCCAACCATAGGTCGTGGGCCCACAGGTGACATCGGGATAGGGATATATGGACGTTTTAAGACAGAAAGGTCCCAACCCGATTTCAAGTTGGGTCAAACCCATTTCCCCTTGGTATTTAAGGGAAATGTTAACCCTAGCAGCCACATTTCATCACATTTTAAGATTTTAGAGAGAGAGAGAGAGAGAGAGAGAGAGAGAGAGAGAGAGAGAGAGAGGGGAGAGTTAGAGAGAAAAAGTAGAGAATCAACCAAGTTGAAGGCCCCGAATCCCGAGGCTCGTGAAGGATAAAGTGTAGTACAAGTTGTTGCCGTCATTCTAAGCTAAACATCGAACTTGGGGATGTTGATTTCGTGGTGACTACTCATAACAGGTAATGTTTCTACTCCCTAATCATTTATAGTTGTGAATTGATGAATTCTTGGGAGAATAATAATTGGGTTTGATGAAGAGAATTATATGAACTATGCTAGAGTTGTTGGATTGTTGACTTGGGATTGTTGTATTCATATGGGTGATGAAGAATGATGTTAGTTACATCTAATTGAGATTGTAAAATTAGCTAGAAGTAATAGCATGGGGATTTGGTGAAGAAAACACCATTAATGAGGGTTGTGGAGCTTCATGCCCACCAAGTGTTTGATAAAATGCTTAGATGAACAAAGCATGGATATTGTTGCTAATATAGAATCCCTATGACATGTATTGCTATAGATTAAAGTTTAAGGGATTGGAGGACATTGTGATACGCTCAAAAACAGGAAGTTAAGGTATGTAGAACTTCCATCCACATGTGGGAATCTCTACGTTCTTCCCCACGATCCGTTTCGTAAAATCTATGAAGTTCAAATCCTAGGGCATTAAACCCGACATATTGGTAGCCCGTAATTATGTATGTATGTACATGAATTTTGTATCTATGTTCGTTATGGTATTCCAAATCTTCCATTACGGATATTAGGAATCCTAGCTTAATCCATGAATTATGAATTCTTTCTCATGTGTTCTCATTATGTTCATATGAAACTGTATGATTTTATTTTGCAAGTTACAAACATGTTTTCAAGTAAATTCCAAATATATGATTATGAACTATTGTATTACTCATAAATCAAGAACATGTTTACAAGCTATTTCATGAAACCATGTTTATAAGCTATTTCGTGAAATCATGATTACAAGACAAGTACAAGTTAATTCACGAAAGTTATGGGCTTCTTAGCCAACTATATTATGTTCATGTTTTGGGAGTTGCACGAAATACCGAGAAGGCTCAGATAGCCTGAAACTATGTAGCCACCATAGGACAAGGATCGCTCCGCCCAGTTAGGACGATACCTTAATTTTACACTGAATGGATCCATTAGGCACGTTACCACCTTATACCCTGGCAATGTATAGGGGCTCTGCTGGTCCGGCGAGGTACCAGACTCCACGTATCCACGTGGTGATATCATGTGTCGGTGTATGAAATGCTCTCCCTACTTATCATGTTTTTACTTATGTTATATATATACGTATGTACACATGCTCATGTTCATGTCCAGGTTTTCAGTTTCAGTTCTTATCATATTATTCCATGTCCCATGTTGTTTCTTTCGGTTACTTTACATAGCAGTACATTAAATGTGCTGACGTCCCCTTTTATTGCCCGGGGGCCTGCATTTCACGATGCAGGTACGGATTTACAGGACGACGCTTCTGCTCATTAGGATTTGCACGTACCAGCTTATTGGTGAGCCCCATCTCATTCGGGGTTTAGATATTGTATTTCTTTATTTAGTTTTGCATCTAAAGGTATGTTGGGGGCCTTGTCCCAGTAAGTATGTTTTCCAGTCAGACTTATGATAGAGGTTTCATAGACTAGACAAGTCAGTTATGTCATGTCAGAAATTTGGAGTCGTATAGCCATTTTGGCTCACTCATGTTTAAACAAGTACTTTATTAAGTATTATGACTTACTACGTTTTATAAAGGCTCATCATGTATTCACGTTATATTCCGCTTATGTTATGTATCATGATGATTCAGCAGGCCATGTGGTTCGCTCGGTCACATGCAGTCAGGCACCGAGTGTCGTGTTACGTCCAGGCCATGGTTCGGGGCGTGACAGGTATAACATGAATCATAACTTGTGTCACGACCCAGCTAGGGGCCGTGACGGGTACCCGGGGCTAGCCACCGAGCACCACTCGTTCTAATACTCATCTTACTCATTTAATGCCCTTTTACCAATTTTATACACGAATTGTAGGAAAATTATATTTTATATAGAAACATGAATACTTATATACATTTGCCTCTCGGCCATCAAAATAATATATACATAATAATAACATCTTGTGAGACCATCTGACCCACACTGCGTATCTACGAGCCTCTACTGACATACTAAACATATAGACGGAACAAGAATCCGTCGTGCCCAAAATATGCATATATACCAAAAGAAGAATCATAAGCACCTCCGGACAATGGAGTGCTCTCAATCAGCTGACAGCTACTAAGGGTCTGGACCAAGCTCACCTCTCTATCTACCTGTGGGCATGAACACATCGTCCAAAGAAAACGGACGTCAGTACGAACATTGTACTGAGTATGAGAGGCATAAATAATAAAGAAAGACAGTGTTAATATAATGTGAACATCAATATGAAACATCTGAATCTGAATGACAATCATAAAAGAAGTAATGCATGCTGTCTTACTCATACTCATCATAATTTCATATATGCATAATATGCAAGCTGCCCGTCCATATCGGAACAGTGTAATAATCAATAACATTAGCCCGCGTCCAGGCCTCCCGCGTCTGGGGTACCATCTCATGCCGCCCACTAGTGGTGTCTGCCCATGCCAAAAGGTCATGGTGTATCCGTATAGCTGCCCGCCTTGGCGGTGACTGCCCGACCAACTAGGCGCGGTGTAATATGATCATGATATGTTCATAAAAAAAAATACTTGTAATAATATGCTTATCATAGTACATGAATAAGACTCAAGATCAACTGTACTCTGTCGGGGTGGCGTAAGGTCGTGATCCCCCGATTTCATTATGGAGCAATTATTGACATTCTGCCTCACCTTGAAGGAATTAGTACATAAGGTGAGTGTAAGAAATAAATAGCATCATTATCAATATGGCATCATAATATCATATCTCTTATCTCTTATCTTATATAGACATTTATGGACTTAGGCTTCTAGCTTTCCGGAAAATAGAACTCATGAAGAGGAAAAGAACTTATGCTATAGGATTCATGCCATTAGAAATAAAGGACTAGCCTCACATACCTTTGTCGTTTAGCTATGTTATCGTTCACTTGCCCTCCCTCAATGTCACGTCGTTACCTTCACGGGAGAATTTGTATTAACATTAGTTAATCGACTATAAGAACGCGTCGTAAATTCTAGAGAAAATTGGACAGTATTTCCCCTGTAAACTTAACAATCCTCGAAATTCAAACTTAGCCAAACATCAATCAAAATACCAACAACAACAATACCAACAATTTCATATCAAACTAGGATTAAATCCATTCTTAAATTACTCCCAAAACAGCCCAACATGCATTCGGATGCCAATGCTTGTATACACTTCTTTATTTCCGTATATCCATAATATAAGAACAACAACTACCGCCAATCCCCCGATATTCCAGCCCACAAAACAGTCCATAACGACCATAAAACAGTCCCCAAAATATCATCGTAATACAGCCACAAATATTATACCAAATAGCTCCAAAATATAGTCATAAAATAGCCACGAAAATTACATAAAACGGCCCCAAAATATTGTCACAAAACAGCCACGAAAATTACATAAAACAGCCCCAAATATCGGCACAAAATAGCCCGGTATACGCTTTGTATACAATATCTTTATACACTTTATTCTCTCAAATTCAAGAACAACAACTTATCAACAACATCAACAACAACCTCATATAGCAATATAAGCACCTAGAAATCTCTCAAAGTTCCAATAAAAAACAACCCTCAAGGCAACCATATCAACCAACTAATCTATGACTTCATAACATAATTCCCTTCACTTTAAACTAGGGAATTCTCCCATTAATAACTTAATTAACAAGAATAGAATATATATTACATACCTTATTGCCCAGAAAACTCAACTAAAATCCTAGCTCCAAGCTTCAATAATCAGCCACACATCAAACACCAAACACTATAATCCTTTCCTAACTAGTTTCCAATTCCTAAGATGAAATCTTGGTTTGATTTGGAGGAATTCAACTTGAAAGATTTAGAGAGCTTTTAGGAGGGTTTGGGAGGATTTAGAGAGAGTTTAGAGTGAGAGAGAGGGGTAGAAAATGAAAAAAAAATCAGATTTTTTTCGTTTTTTTAGTTTCTGATTTTTACTGTTCACATGTACTGTTCACACGCGTCTACTGTTCACCCGCAGAATTATTTCATGGACTCAATTTTTTTTTTCTGAGGTGTAACAACTTGCTTGTACATGGTTTTCATGAATCATAACTTGCTTGTATAGTTTCATAAGATAACTTGTCATAGTCTTGCAAAACATGTTTTTGGTTCATGAGTAATAACAATAGTTCGAAATCATATGTATATATACTTGTCTTGAAAACATGCTTGTAACTTGCTGGATGATATCATAAAGTTTCATATAAACATAATGAGAACACATGAGTAAGAATTCATGATTCATGGATTAAGCTAGGATTTCCTAATAACCGTAATGGAAGATTAGGAATACAATAACGAATATAGATACAAAATTCATGTACATAAATACATAATTACGGGCTACCAATATGTTGGGTTTAACGCCCTAGGATTTGAACTTCATGGATTTTACGAAACGGATCATGGGGAAGAACGTAGAGATTCCCACATGTGGATGGAAGTTCTACATACCTTAATTGCTCCAAAACTTGAATTAAAGACTTGAATTTTGGAGAAGATTTCCTAAATCTTGATTCTTAAATCTTGAGATGGGTTTTCTTGAAAACCCTAGATTAGGAATGATGATTTCTTGTTTAGGTTACAAGGATATATGTTAGAATCGATTTGGAATAATTAGAATGGACTTACCTTGGTGTTCTTGATGTTGGAGGAGAGTAGGAGGTCGTTCTAGGGTTTGAGGGAACGAAAAATAATGACTTGAACTGATATGGATGAATATATACTGCCCTGTGAAATTGTAGTTTACGTTATGAACAGTGTTGGCCGTATTTTGAGTTTACGGGTCGTATTTTGCAATACGGACTGCACTGCGTCTCTTCAGTAAAATGGTCATAACTCTTTGCACAGATGTCCATTTGATCCCCGTAAGATACCGTTGGAAAGGTATTTCAAAGCTCTACAACTTTCATCAAGGAAGTTTTCCCAAATTCCAAATATGTTTTGAAATACGGGCCGTAAAGTGAAATACGGTCCGTATTTAACCATATGACCTCAAAATGTCAAATTCCAGAATGTTCAGAAATTCTTGGTTTCAGTTTACGATCACTGTTCATGGGCGTAAATTGAAATACGACCACTGTTCATGGGCGTAAACCACCATATCACAACTGAACAGGAAAATTTCAATTCCCACATTCTTTATCTGATTTTCTAAGTCTCCCACATTCTTTATCTGATTTTCTAAGTCTAGGATCGTGGTCAAAACTTTCGTTAAAGGTACAGGGTGTTACAGACAGGCAGTCTCGCAGCAACACAGCTACATGCATGCTAATAACAAAAGACCAGCGTAAACGTCTCTATCCAGGTCACATGCCTCTTACATGATCCTCACATGCTCTCATTTGAGTTCCTATTTAAACAACATGTTGGCATTGTTTAACCCATCACTAGAAAACCTAGAAATCCAGATCTATACAAGTGTAGCCGCCATAGTTCTCTTGGTGCTTTCAAGAACAAAGCTAAGACAAGTTCAAGGACCATATCTCAACAACGGAAGATGTTTTGAGTCCTAGAATAGTCTAGTCTTTGTCTTTGTGATCTCTACATTGTAAACCTACATTTCTTCAAGAAGGGCTTTGTAGGTGTTTTGTTTATATCAAGCTTTTGTTGTAAACACTTGGCTAGAGTTAGTCATAGTAGTGTTAAGGTTCAGCTAGAGTTTGTTGAATCAGTTTGGCGCTTGACTAGAGTAAGTCAAGGGTGTGCTTGCAATAGAGTTATTGGAAGGGGAGAGATTAGTGGTCTAATTCCTAAGTTGCAAAAGCTTGTAATCTGAAACATTGCTTAGTTTAGTGAAGTTAGAAATCCTACTGAGGTAGGTCGTGGTTTTTAATCCATTGAGTAAGGTGTTTTCCACGCAAATATCCTGCCTTATTTACTTTCTATCTTTATCTGTAAAAATAGTTCAGGGACCAGGTCCCTTAGGCTGTTTTGGTGAACTCATAGGTTCTATCAGCAGCAGGAAAAAAACTAATCTTCTCATTATTGACGCATCACATTTTGATTGGTGAATTTCTCATAATTGCTGTTGCCACGCAAGTAGTCATTTTTATGGAATTGATTATTTGCGTAGCTTCTAATTCTCCAAACATTAGTACTATTGGCAAAAGAGGAAAACTGACTTTGGAAACAAATACTTGCTGGCATTCACAGTTCCAAATTACTCTGCAACGAAGAAGTTTTTAGAACTTAATGAAAATTTTCTCAAACGGCATACCATATGCATTGAAATAAAATGTTAAAGAGACAACTATAACTGTAGCAAATCTCAGATGGAATTGGCTCGAGTTTGGTTAGCAACATAATTGAACTTTACTGCAACTCAAGTCACCTCTAAGAACTGCAGCAAGTTCGATTGAGCGAAGCTTGATGTCAGGCCTCTCAAAATGCGAGTTGACTGATAACAGAAGTTAAATCGACAATATTATTAACCTTAGTCTATTGATTTATTAATTAATTTAGTTTACCAAAACATGCATTCCAATGTTTTTTATTTTTAGTACATACAACAATGTTTTCCGTTGGTTTTTCATTTAATTTTAAATCTATGTTGAAAACAAATATATCTTGTTTGATGTAGATATTGTTGCTAACATGATCTCACCGTTTACCAATATCTCGATGATTCGATTATTAGAAGCATCCTTAGATGTCAGTCTCTCCACTGCAAGATTGAATGCTTCGACACAATCTACTCCTATTAGATCAAAATGAAAGAGATTAAAACTGAGGGCAGTTATATTATCGCGTACAATGGATAGTTACTGTCAAGTGATATCGAAGAATACACCCAGAAAAAAGTAGATAAAATAACTTAAAAAGACCATAACATAATACATATTTTGAAGTCAGTTAACTGGAAGGCTACATATGGGCATGGAAAACAGAATAAACTCCATTAGATATATACATATTTTAGTATTCAATCTCGTGGCTCTACCTTAAAGACATGAAAATATTTGAAGTTTGAGATAAACAGCCACAACATCAATTCATTGTAGCAGGTCTCATTTCAAGCACAACATGTAATGTCAAAACACTGGGCATTGTGATACCAAAGTTGAAGAAACCATCCACATTTGCTTACGGCAATTACGCAAAAACACAACATTATACTGTTATACTACTGCATCAGCATTCACTTCTACATGTTAAAAAATTAGCATCAACATCAAAAACATTTTACCCAAAGATGATGACTTGATGAAGAAGCGAGAGGATACAACAACTTCAGCTTTAGGTGATGCACGCTGAAATTTTGTTAGCTCTCTATGTATTTTGATTGTTGCAGATTCTTCAAGACACCAAGAGGCATCAATTATAATTCTCACTAGCACAGGAGACTTGGCTAACATAAGCTTGATAAGCTGCATCTCACGCTTTGAGCCCATAATATCTATTTGCTGAACTTCCCTAAGGTGATCAAATATGACATCTGAAAAAGCTTCCACTTCAAGACATTCTCGTGCTGGATTATTATTATCAATGCAATCAACCACCTAAGGAAGATTAACAAAGACCCGCCTCTGTAAACTTATTGAGGATAAAATGTAGTATGGAAATAAGAAAGACAAAGGAAAGTCAAAACCTGAATTTCCATATACTGCAAACATGAGAAGCTTCTAATCAAGCAAAGAGCACATGAGATGATGTCCAATTTATATAGATACGAACAATGTAGGAAGCCTTTTTGATACAGCTCCATCCGCTCTTGCAAAAATCTAGGAAGATGATGCCAAAATCAGGATGACTCAAACCAAAAAAAAATGTGCAATCATTGAAAATGCATACCAAATAAAGTGATGAAGCACATTTACCTCGACACAATGGTTATCCAAGTGGAGATAGTCAAGACCACAAATAGCTCAAAAAACTTGGCAATATCAAACTTTCCCGACCTCTCACGATATTCGCAACACCGAAGTGAAAGTTTAGACAAACGAGGAATAGTTTTCAAACAGATACAACTTATATCACCAGTGAAATCAAAGTATTTCAGCATGGGAGCATTAATTTCAGTAACACACGAACTTTCTGATATTCCCAGCACCAACTTATCAAGCAACGGGCAACTAGAAATTAAACTTTTGAGAAATTTAGAAGGAATTTTGACGTAAGATAATGCCAGGCTGATTAATTTATCAAATCCTTTGAAGGATTGTGGAGGAAGCGACATTAAGCAATTCTGAAGAGTCAAATTCCTCAACTGCAAACATGTGAAAATTGAAGAAGGCAACTTGTATTTGTCAGCCCGGACCTGAAGTTCAAGAGAAAGATGTTGAATGTCATTTCTAGAGAGAAAATATATCAGGTTGTCAATCTTAGGATAGTTCTTAAGATTAGGAGTGGAGAGGGTAAACTTAGTAACTGGTCCTTCGTGAAGGGTCAAAAGGTGATAAACAATGTCTTTAAATCTAGGAGTAGGGTCAGAACTTTGTGAAAGGTTCCAAAGAGATTCATCAAGTTCCAACTGTGGAAGCCTGCACCTTATATATCTCCAAGTCTTAGCTAAGATGCTAGTCCTTACAGCTTCTCGTAAAGGCAAACGCATTAGAATGTTATCAATTGCTTTATCAGGAAGGATACTGAGTATATCCAGAGGAACACTTCGGCAAGCACGTTTTTGACCACTAGGAGACATCTTGAAACAATAATTTCCAATTGAAATCTGCATAAAGTAAATAAGAATATGAAGATAAGGAAAAAAAATCCTAACAAGATAGAACTGTTATTCACATAGAAACATCAACGCACACCAACTGAAATAAAAATAAAAAAATGGAAAAAAGACCACTGCTAACAATAACACACTACATCAATAGCTATGTTGCTCGAACTCTTCAAAAATGTTGCCGCACCGATGTCGGATTCTTAAAAATATATTACTTTGGAGAATCCGACGCGCACCTGTCAATATTTTTGAAGAGTCCGAGCAATATAGAATTTCAATAGTTCAAGAATCTAGGAGATTATTAAGATTTAATTTTTATTTTTTAAAAAAAAAGGAGAAAACAACTCTTCTTTCTTTCACTCTGTAGTATACTTTAGAAACTCACATTTATAGCAACAAGATTAGGAGAAAAATAATACTCCCTCCGTTTCAATTTGTTTGTCTGATTTGACTCGGCACGGAGTTTAAGTAAGTAAAGAAGATTTTTGAATCTTGAGGTCTTAAACTAAAGATATGTAGAATGTACTAAAATGTCATTTAATCCTGTGGTCTTAAACACGCCATATGGAAAGTTGAAATTAATGAGTTGCCAAAAAAGGAAAGAGACATTCTTTTTTAAATAGACTAAAAAGGAAAGTAAGACAAACAATTTGAAACAAAGGGAGAAATAGTCATACCAGATAAAAACTCAAAATTTTCAAGTTCGTATGTTACTAAACAATTAGCTTTACTTTTAGTTTTTGCTTCCTCGCTAACTTGTACTAATTTCCATAAAAGCATCTCTTATTGGTGGAGTTTAAAATGTTATTGCTATAATACTTTCAATACGACTTCTCCTACGTGACAATGATTTAAGAGTTCTTGGCTGCCAGAGCAAGTGAAGTACCAATGAGGCTTCCCTTTGATCTAATTAAATGTGTCAAACATTTTTATCTAGCTGATATTTGCCTGGAAAAAATTGATTTGGTCTCATGTGCTCTTTGCATGATAAGAAGCTTCCCATTTCTACAATATTTGGAAATTCAGGTTCTCTTTCTTATTTACTCACTTTCATAGACCTTATATCCTCAATAAATGCAGACATTTGTTTCTTGTTAATCCGATCTTAGACTGCTGATGATAATGGTGATGACAACAACGACAACAACAACAACAACAAGAACAACCATGACAATGATGATGATGATGATGATGATGATGATGACGACGACGATCCTGCTCTAGAAGTGGAACATTTCGCAGATGTAACATTTGATCACCACATGGAAGTTAGGCTAGGGCACATTTAGGGAACAAAGCCTGATAAGCAGCTTATCAAGCTTTTGTCAGCCAAGTCTGCGATACTAATGAGAATGCTAATTGAGTCATGGCTAGAAGATGACTCTCTTGATACAACAATCAACATACTGACTAAGCAAACCAAATTTCAGCAGGCATCACCTGAAGTAAGTTGTATATAACTTGGATAAGCAACCATATTAAGAACCTTAATTCTCTTGAGCTAAAAGTACTTTTTCTCGACAACTTTATGCCTATAAGGTAGAGAGATATGGTGATCTGAAACTAGTATGAATTTAGTAGTTCGTCTTCTGCCTAGTACTGCTATGCAAACTTTTTTAAAGAAATTATTCAATATGTGTGTGTGTGTGATTCATTTAATCTCGTGTCTCTTACGGAGCACATACTGTCTTTGTCTGCTGCAGTTTCTTCCTCAGAGATGTTAGTACTATTCACATTCAGGTCACATGGTAGTTATCGCGCTAGGTGATGAAATTTCCAAAAAAAAAAAAAAAAATACATTTTGTAGTGAATTAGATTACAGCTAATGTCTTTTATGTAGGTAGTCTGCAAAAGACGGACTCTTAAATTAGAAACTAATATGTGGAAGCAAAATCACTAGTCAAAAAGGTCCGAGTCTTCTATTTCTGTTTTTTGGGCTTAGTCCGAGTCTTCTATTTCGGTTTTTTGGGCTTACACCCCAAAACAAAATCTAGCCCAACACCTAAGCGCATGCCCAGAACAATGGGGCTTATGCCTTGCGACAATCCCCAGTGTGTTTTTTTACGTCCCGCCCCGGGACTCACTCAAAAACGCCGATCAAAACACCGATAGACGACCTTACTCTTTTACTATGAAAACAAAAACTTACAGCCACTCCAGTTTTGCTGCTTCAATCTTATCCTTGCATTGTTACATAAATAGGAATATACGAATTGACAGTAGAAATAGAAGAAGATAATTTTTTTGCGTTGATGTGACAGTTCATTGAGAATCGTACATACACTCATGATATATAGTTCATGTGCCTTTTTTCAAGTATTCCAGCATTGATTTGTTACATACTACATAAGTATATTTTATGGAAAAGAACAGATAGAAAGTTCAACAAAATGTCCTTTCAAGAACCCAAGAAAGAGACTCTTGATATTAGTAAAGGGGTTTGAATGATAAAGTCTTTCCCTAAAATTTTGTAGTATTTCAAAACTGCCTTTTTTATGAACCTTAATTATTGGATGCTAAGTATATATTATAACTGCAACTGTTCCCTGAAATGCTTTTATATGCTACACAACTGTTCTGTATCTGTTGACATTTTCTTCAAGTAACAAGAGCACATTGAAAATCAGCTTTTCCATACTTGAATTTTCGAACTAATCATAGACACAATGGTTCCAGACTTGGGAAGTTAGTTACGTTCTATGACAAAAAACTGCATTGAAATAAAGAGATCGCAGGGAGTTAATCCAAAAGTTAACAGAAAACAGGATATTCTACTACGTTTATGCAGACTTAAATTCATCATGCATTGCTCCTCAATAAAAAGAGAACATTGAGAACATTGCTCATGAAGGAACACTTTGACCTTCAATCCAAGTAGGATTTTGTGCAAGAGGTGTCAACTTACTACAATTTAACCAGAACATGAATTTGATTCAAATTGATGTACGAGCACACACGCAGAGTAACCAAAAAAATAACTTGAAAGAAACAACCACACAAATTAATTCATTTCGCAAGTCTCATTTCATAGATCAGTCAAGAACATGCACTAAATGTAAAATCCCTTAGCATCGTAATAACAAATTCATAACAAAACAAATTAGTCAGCAAAAATCATAAACAACTTCTACTTCAGGTGATGCATGCCGAAACGAATTTAGCACAACAAGGATTTTGTTTTTGATTGTTTCACCAGCATGATCATAATCTAACAAGGTAAAGATTAGCAGTGTCTCTAGCATGGGAGATTTGGCCAACAAAAGCTTGATAAGTTGCATCTGTTAGGATTGAAAAAGTCTTCTATTCATAACCGGAACAGAATTACAATAGGAGGAGCAACTCTCACACTCAACTATTACAAAAAAACCAATCCTAAACTGAATACCTATATCTCACTCAAGTGTTTTCCTTACTGTTTTTCTCTCTTGCTCTTGGTGATACTACAAATGATAGAAGGCTTCCCTATTTATAGGGATGAAATGAACCTATTGATCTCATTTGTGACTCAAGCAAGCACTTGACAATTTGCCAAATACAAGGAATATGTTTTCTTCCTCAAAACAAGGGAAATGTTTTCTTCCTTGTTTTCTTCCTTAAAATGAGGGACATGTTTCCTTCATCAAATTATGGGATGGACCCAACAAATTGTCACACCCTAATTCCGCTAGGTTGTGATGGGCACCCGGCCCCACATCCGGAGCCGAGCGAACCCACAGACCTTTAGGGTACACATAATCTTATTAGACTTTTAAACCAAATAAGGATAAAATACATAATAACTTTCAAAATACTCTTTCTGATGCTTTCCAAATCAAACAGGATCTGTAATCGTATGGAATTTAATACATAATACAGAATGACATATCGGCTGATGAAGCCGCTTACACAACTGACATACTATACCCACGACTCTGTCTGCAAAGCCTCTAACATCAATCCAGAAAAACATACGTACAAACTCTGACTCGGCAGCACTCCAGGAGCAAATGGAGCTTGCCAACTCTGTCGGAACATCCTCTATAATAACTTCATATCATCTGGTGTACCTGAGCGGCATGAAACGCAGCCCCCGAAAAAAGGGGGTCAGTACGGAATATGTACTGAGTATGTAAAGTATGAAGTATACTAAACAGAATCAAAACCGGAACAGGAGGTACAGAAAATAAGTGCAATAATCAGAAAATCAGAAATGCTTACTCATATAACATAGATAATGCATGTCAAAACATGTGTCATATCCGGCCCCATTATGGGACTCGGTGAACAGAACGTGGTCGCCACCCCGTCACTGGCGCCACCACACATTATACTCCAGAGTGGGGAATAGCTCCGTAACATATCATATCATATCAGAATGTGCACATATCATATCATATCATCACATATCAGAATATATGTACATGGCACAGCATACTCCACAACCCATGTACAAGTATACCTGCCTCCTCACATCAAGGCATGGCGAACAATGTAGTGGAATACGCGTGATAACATATCCTGGCCCGGGCTCAGTGAAGGAAGCATTGAGGCATCCACGAGTGGAGTAGTGAGAAACTTGTCACGCCCCGAACCATGGCCTGGACGTAACACGACACTCGATGCCTGACTGTATATGACCGAGCGAACCACATGGCTTGCTGAATCATCATAATACATAACATAAGCGGAATATAACATGAATGCATAATGAGCCTTTATAAAACATGGTAAGTCATAATACTTAATAAAATACTTGTTTAAACGTGAGTGAGCCAAAATGGCTATACGACTCCAAATGTATGACATGACATAACGGACTCGTCTAGTCTATGAAACCTCTATCATGAGTCTGATTTGGAATACATACTTACTGGGACAAGGCCCCCAGCATACCTCAGATGCATAACTAATCATAAACAACAATTAAGTAAACCCCGAATGAGATGGGGCTCACCAATAAGCTGGTACGTGCAGATCCTAATGAGCAGAGGCGTCGTCCTGTAAGTTTGTACCTGCATCGTGAAATGCAGGCCCCTGGGCAATAAAAGGGGACGTCAGCACATTGAATGTACTGGTATGTAAAGCAACCGAAATAAATAACATGGGACAGGGAATAACATGATAAGAACTGAAACTGAAAACCTGGACATGAACATGAGCATGAGTACATATGTATATATATAACATTAGTAAAACATGATAAGTAGGGAGAGCAATAACTTATAACCGATCCATGGTCTAGTGCTTGCGTCCCGCCAACAGAACACTCAGTCCTTGCCAGGGAACATGAGATTTGATAAAATATGAAAGGATCCAGTCATTATGAGAGATCGTCGGGACATGGGTGGAGCAATCCTCATCCTACGGTGGCTACGTAGTTTCAGGCTATCTGAAGCCCTCCTAGGTAATTAATGCAACTCCCAAAACATGAACATGTAAAATAGTGGCACTTGCTGCCCATGGTATATCATGAATCATAACTTGCTTGTACATAGTGTTCATGAATCATAACTTGCTTGTACATGGTTTTCATAAGATAACTTGTCATAGTCTTACAAAACATATTTTTGGTTCATGAGCAAATAACCATAATTCGAAATCATATATATATACTTGTCTTGAAAACATACTTGTAACATGCCGGATGAAATCATAAAGTTTCATATAAACATAATGAGAACGCATGAGGAAGAATTTATGATTCATGGATTTAGCTAGGATTCCTAATAACCGTAATGGAAGATTAGGAATACAATAACGAATATAGATACAAAATTCATGTACATAAATACATAATTACGGGCTACCAATATGTTGGGTTTAATGCCTTAGGATTTGAACTTCATGGATTTTACGAAACGGATCATGGGGAAGAACGTAGAGATTCCCACATGTGGATGGAAGTTCTACATACCTTAACTTCCCGCTTTTAAGCTTATCACAATGTTCTTCAACCCCCTTCAACTTCAATCTATAGCAATCCAAGTAATAGGGATTCTATATTAGCAACAATATCCATGTTTTGTTCATCTAAGCATTTTATCAAACACTTAGTGGGCATGAAGCTCTATAACCCTCATTAATGATGTTTTCTTCACCAAATCCCCATTCTTTTACTTCTAGTCATTTCTACAATCCCAATTAGATGCAATTAACATCATTCTTCCTCACCCATATGAATACAACAATCCCAAGTCAACAATCCAACAATTCTAGCATAGTTCATATAATCCTCTTCAACAAACCCAATTATTATTCTCCCAAGAATTCATCAATTCACAATTATAAGTGATTAGGGAGTAGAAATATTACCTTTTGGGTAGTCACCACGAAATCAACACCCCCAAGTACGATCTTTAGCTTAAAATGAGGACAACAACTTGTACTACACTTTATCCTTCATGAGCTTCGGGATTCGGGGCCTTAAACTTGGTTGATTCTCTACTTTCTCTCTCTATCTCTCCTCTCTCTCACTTTCTCTCTATAAAAATCTGAAATTTGTGAATATGGAGGCTGCTAGGGTTTTTAGTTTCTTTATATACCAATGGGAAAATGGGTTGACCCAACTTGAAAACGGGTTGGGACCTTTCTGTCTTAAAACGTCCATATCTCCCTATCCCGATGTCTTCTGTGAACCCACAACCTATGGTTGGAAAGGTATTTCAATTATCTACAACTTTCATTCTTTGCGGTTTCCCAAATTCTCAACTTACGATGGGGTTATGGCCTCCCGAAGTCAGGTGACCCGAAACTCAACTGCGGACCAAAACACGCCCATGTTACGGTCCTGTAACACAAGGGACGGACCGTAACGTTGCGTCATACCTTGTCGAAAATTTCCAGAAAGTTTCTGGAAATTCTCCCTGTGTTACGGTACACTGTTACGGTCCGTAACACAAGGTACGGCCCGTAACACAAGGGACGGAACGTATCCTGGGACCGTATCGTGAACGAAATTTCCAGTGAGGTTCTGGAAATTTCGTCTGTGTTACGGCTCACTGTTACGGCCCGTAACACGAGTTACGGTCCGTAACGTCACCGTAACGCAGACGACTTTTCCAGCGAACAGGCTTCACTCAAATGGGCATAACTCTTTGCACAGATGTCCGTTTAATCCTCATAATATACCGTTGGAAAGCTTTTCAATAGGGCTACAACTTTCATCAAGGAGGTTCTTCCAGATTCGCAATGGATCAAGGAGTTATCGCTGCCCGAAATAAGCCTATCAACCATTTTTGCAAACGCTCAAACCTACAGTGTTTTCACTAGACTTCTAATGATATGAGCTTAAACTTAGTTCCAAGATGCGGGGTGTTACAATATCTCCCCCTTGGGATCATTCGTCCTCGAATGATGGATAATGGTTGAGAACATGGCTGGACATGGCTTGGCTGCATGAACGTGAAGGAAACATGACATGGTTATATGGAAACTTGAATAATGAGGCATGAGCATGGGCACTGGATAGCTGACATGAGCGTGGAACATGAGACATAACATGACATGGGGCATGGAAACTAACATGACATAGTTTCATGAAAACATCAGTGCCTAAACATGAGACATGAATAGCGAATACATGAACTTGAACGTGAAACGTGAGGCATGAATACATAAGGGACATGACATGAATACTAAAGGTATTTACCTTGAAGTCTATCTGCCTGCTCTTCAAACAAGTGAGGATATCTGGATTTCATGTCCTCTTCGGCTTCCCATGTGGCCTCTTCAACTTTCTGGCTCCTCCACAAGACCTTTACTGAGGCTACTTCCTTAGTTCTCAACTTGCGAACTTGACGATCAAGAATGGCTACGGGGACCTCCTCATAGGTCAACCCATCCTTAACTGTTATAGTATCCGTAGGAACAACCAACGATGGGTCTCCTACACACTTTCTCA
Source organism: Lycium barbarum (assembly GCF_019175385.1). Taxonomy (NCBI): domain Eukaryota; kingdom Viridiplantae; phylum Streptophyta; class Magnoliopsida; order Solanales; family Solanaceae; genus Lycium; species Lycium barbarum. The sequence continues at coordinate 130,235,329 of NC_083341.1, forward strand.
ACATGGACACATGAAACACGGGATGTACAGCAGCCAAATCTTGTGGCAACTCAAGTTCATAAGCTACTAGACCGACATTTTGTAGAATTCTGTAAGGTCCAATATATCTGGGACTGAGCTTCCCTTTCTTGCCAAATCGCATAACACCCTTCATAGGTGAGACTTTAAGGAACACCCAATCGTCAACTGAAAATTCTAAGTCCCTTCGCCTCACATCTGCGTAAGACTTCTGGCGACTCTGAGCCGTTTTCAAACGCTCCTGTATTAACTTGACTTTCTCCATAGCCTGATAAACCAAATCTGGTCCTAACAATTCTGCTTCACCAACTTCGAACCAACCGATTGGTGATCTGCACCTCCGCCCACACAGAGCCTCAAATGGTGCCATCCCAATACTAGCATGATAACTGTTATTATAAGAAAACTCAATGAGAGGTAAATGGTCATCCCAATTACCTTTGAAATCCAAGACGCATGCTCTCAACATGTCCTCTAGAGTCTGAATAGTACGCTCTGCTTGGCCATCTGTCTGCGGATGAAAAGCTGTGCTAAGGTTCACCTTGGTACCCAATCCTTTTTTAAAGGATTTCCAGAAGTTCGCTGTAAACTGAGCACCACGATCTGAAATAATGGACACTGGTGTCCCATGCAATCTGACAATCTCATTAACATACAGCTTGGCATAATCTTCTGCTGAATATGTGGTCTTGACTGGAAAAAAGTGTGTTGACTTAGTAAGTCGATCAACGATCACCCAAATAGAGTCATGCCTCCTAGCTGAACGAGGTAAACCTGATACAAAATCCATATTGATCATTTCCCATTTCCAGACAGGAATATCAATATTCTGAGCCAAGCCACCAGGCCTCTGGTGTTCGGCTTTCACCTGCTGACAGTTCAGGCACTTAGCTACAAAATCTGCCACATTCTTCTTCATATCGTTCCACCAGTAAATCTCCTTAAGATCATGATACATCTTAGTGGAACCTGGGTGAATGGAATACCTGGAATTGTGATCTTCTGACATGATTCGCTCTCTGAGTCCATCTACATCTGGGACACATAATCTTCCTTGGTACCTCAAGGTACCATCATCTCCCCCTTGTTCAAAAGTCGTTGTCTTATGCTTGTGAATCCCTTCTTTCAGCTGCAATAAGTAAGGATCACTAAACTGTTTTTCCTTGACTTCAACGACTAAAGAGGTAAGAGCACTATTCTGAACAACCACACCACCATCCCCGGATTCCAAAAGTCGTACTCCAAGATTGGCCAAACGGTGAACTTCCTTTGTCATGACTCTCTTATCCACATCCACGTGGGCTAAACTCCCCATGGAATGCCGACTAAGAGCATCAGCTACAACATTCGCTTTTCCCGGATGATAAAGAATATCCACATCATAATCCTTAAGCAATTCGAGCCATCTCCTCTGTCTAAGATTTAGCTCCCTTTGCTTGAAGATATACTGCAGGCTTTTATGATCCGTGAAGATATCAACGTGCACTCCATACAAATAATGTCGTCATATCTTAAGTGCAAAAACTACAGCTGCCAACTCTAAGTCATGAGTCGGGTAATTTCTTTCGTGAACCTTGAGCTGACGGGATGCATAAGCTATAACCTTACCATGCTGCATTAAGACACATCCGAGACCAATTCCCGAAGCATCACAGTAAACCACGAATCTTTCAGTTCCCTCTGGTAGAGTCAAAACTGGAGCAGAAGTCAATCTCTTCTTCAACTCTTCAAAGCTTCACTCACAAGCATCTGACCATTGGAACTTAACTTTCTTTCGAGTCAGCTTAGTCAATGGGGCAGAGATAGAGGAAAACCCTTCTACGAAGCGTCTATAATAGCCTGCCAGACCCAAGAAACTTCTTATATCAGAAACTGAGGTGGGTCTGGGCCAACTCTTTACGGCGTCAATCTTTTGAGAATCAACTTTAACACCTTCACCCGAGATCACATGGCCTAAGAATGCTACTGATTTAAGCCAAAACTCACACTTTGAGAATTTTGCAAAAAGTTCACGATCCTTAAGAGTCTGCAACACTATTCTGAGATGTTCTGCATGTTCGGCCTCATTACGGGAATACACCAAAATATCATCAATGAAGACAATGACGAATAAATCGAGATAAGGTTTGAAGACCCTATTCATAAGATCCATGAAAGCAGCTGGCGCATTTGTCAACCCAAATGACATAACAAGAAATTCAAAATGGTCATAACGGGTCCTGAAAGCTGTCTTCGGAATATCAACTTCCTTAACCTTCAACTGATGATAGCCGGTTCTGAGGTCAATCTTGGAAAAACATTGGGCGCCTTGCAGCTGATCAAATAAGTCATCGATTCTAGGAAGAGGGTACCTGTTCTTAATGGTGACCTTGTTCAGCTGACGGTAATCTATACACATACGAAAAGAACCATCCTTCTTTCGGACAAATAGGACTGGTGCACCCCAAGGCGAAACACTAGGCCTAATAAACCCCTTATCAAGAAGATCTTTCAATTGGGCTTTTAACTCTTTTAACTCTGCTGGGGCCATCCTGTATGGCGGAATAGATATCGGCTGAGTATCGGGAAGTAGATCAATTCCAAATTCAATCTCCCTGTCAGGAGAGACTCCTGGGAGATCTTCTGGGAATACTTCTGCGAACTCATTTACAACTGGGACAGATTGAAAAGTTGGAGTCTGGGCATCTGAATCCTTGACTCGAACTAGGTGGTAGATATAGCCTTTAGAGATCATTTTTCTGGCCTTTAGGTAAGAAATAAATCTACCCCTGGGTACTACTGAATTACCCTCCTATTCTATGACTGGCTCATTAGGAAACTCGAATCTTACCACTTTAGTTCTACAACATACTGTGGCATAACATGAAGCTAACCAGTCCATACCCATGATCACATCGAAATCTACCATTTCTAATTCTGCTAAATCAGCTATGGTTCTGCGGTGATAGACTAAAACCGGGAAACCCCTGTAAATACGCCTAGCTATAACTGACTTCCCAACTGGGTGGACACCTCGAAGGGTTCATACAATTTTTCAGGTTCAATACCAAATTTATTAGCAACAAAAGGGGTTACATAAGATAGGGTAGATCCTGGATCAATAAGGGCATATACTTCAAAGGTGAAAACTGTGAGGGTACCTGTGACAACATCTGCTCTAGCCTCTGTATCCTGACGACCTGTCAATGCATACAAACGGTTCTGACCCCCACCTGTATTGCCGGACCTTGCCGTTCCACGCCCCTGCTGGGCCTGATTGTGATGAGGAGCCGCTGAATTTATGGACTGCGTCACATTACCTTTTGTTCCCTGTCTGGCTGATGGACAGTCCCTCTGAATATGGCCCTTCTGTCCGCAACCATAGCACACATTTTTATCCATGCGACACTCACCTAAGTGTCTTTTGGTACACTTGGTACAAGCTGGAATAGTATAGACTGACTGACCCACACTAGCCTGAGAATGAGAACTCGATGGTCTAAAGTTCTGCTTTTTGTCATTTATGAAATTAGGGACTGGGGCACTAGCTGCAGATGGAGCGGGTCCTGCTGACCTATTCTTAAAGAACCGCCTACCTCCTCCCTGACTAAAGTTACTTGAAGATTTAGCCCTCTTGTTGAATTTTCTATCCTTTTGTTTCTGCAGAGCTTCCTCCTCTTTCAGTTCAGCTTCATTACCTTGCACAAATGCCAAGATCTTAGAGATAGTCATCTTATCATTCTGAGCAGCAGTCTTGGCATCTCTATGCAATTCGGGTTTCAACCCCAGTACAAATCTCCTAACCGTTGCCCTCATGTCGGGAACCATATGAGGAGCATATCTGGACAACGAAATAAATTTGAGATAGTACTCTTGAACGGTTAAGCTACCCTGCCTCAACCTCTCAAATTCCATAGCCTTTGCTTCCCGGACCTCGATAGGCATGAAATGGCCAAGGAAAGCGTCAACGAACTCATCCCAAGTAGCAGAAGATGCTTCCACCCCTCGAGATTGTTCCCATGTCTCGTACCAAATTTGAGCAACATCCTGTAATTGAAAAGCACCAAACTCTGCTGCCTCAGTCTCAGTGACATGCATAACACGAAACACTTTCTGTAGGCCATCAATAAAATTTTGCGGATCCTCCTCAGCCTTAGTCCCTGTGAAAGTTGGAGGTTTCATTCACAAGAATTCCTGAGTTCTTGAACTATTTGACCCACCACTAGCACTTAAGCTAGGGGCTGATTCTTGTCGCTGCGCCTGGTTGGCAACAATCTGAGTAAGCAGCTGGATGGCTCCTCTCATATCCATGTCAGAAGTGTTAGGAGCAGTGGGGACTGTTGTTTGAGTCGGAACAGTCTCTTCGTGAGCTACTCCAGCGGCAGCCCTTTGGCTGGTGGCTGTGTTTTTCTTCTTGTAAGTTCTTTTGTAAGGCATTTTCTGAAAACACGTAAACGCACGAATTAGGAAGCCATCCTAAAAATACTACTCTAACTGCACGATCTAGAATATGAAAGAAATGAGACAATCCTGAATGTCTTGGTGGTCAACTGTTTATATGTGTGGGGCCCTCACACATATAAAAGAGACCCCACTGGACACGGTTTCATAGAATCCCTAAATCCTTGAACCTAGGCTCTGATACCAAGCTTTGTCACGCCCCGAACCATGGCCTGGACGTAACACGCCACTCGATGCCTGACTGTATATGACCGAGCGAACCACATGGCTTGCTGAATCATCATAATACATAACATAAGCGGAATATAACATGAATGCATAATGAGCCTTTATAAAACATGGTAAGTCATAATACTTAATAAAATACTTGTTTAAACATGAGTGAGCCAAAATGGCTATACGACTCCAAATATCTGACATGACATAACAGACTCGTCTAGTCTATGAAACCTCTATCATGAGTCTGATTTGGAATACATACTTATTGGGACAAGGCCCCCAACATACCTCAGATGCATAACTAATCATAAACAACAATTAAGTAAACCCCGAATGAGATGGGGCTCACCAATAAGCTGGTACGTGCAGATCCTAATGAGCAGAGGCGTCGTCCTGTAAGTTTGTACCTGCATCGCGAAATGCAGGCCCCCGGGCAATAAAAGGGGACGTCAGCACATTGAATGTACTGGTATGTAAAGCAACCGAAATAAATAACATGGGACAGGGAATAACATGATAAGAACTGAAACTGAAAACCTGGACATGAACATGAGCATGAGTACATATGTATATATATAACATTAGTAAAACATGATAAGTAGGGAGAGCAATAAATTATAACCGATCCATGGTCTGGTGCTTGCATCCCGCCAACAGAACACTCAGTCCTTGCCAGGGAACATGAGATTTGATAAAATATGAAAGGATCCAGTCATTATGAGAGATCGTCGGGACATGGGTGGAGCAATCCTCATCCTACGGTGGCTACGTAGTTTCAGGCTATCTGAAGCCCTCCTCGGTAATTAATGCAACTCCCAAAACATGAACATGTAAAATAGTGGCACTTGCTGCCCATGGTATATCATGAATCATAACTTGCTTGTACATAGTGTTCATGAACCATAACTTGCTTGTACATGGTTTTCATAAGATAACTTGTCATAGTCTTACAAAACATATTTTTGGTTCATGAGCAAATAACCATAATTCGAAATCATATATATATACTTTTCTTGAAAACATACTTGTAACATGCCGGATGAAATCATAAAGTTTCATATAAACATAATGAGAACGCATGAGGAAGAATTTATGATTCATGGATTTAGCTAGGATTCCTAATAACCGTAATGGAAGATTAGGAATACAATAACGAATATAGATACAAAATTCATGTACATACATACATAATTACGGGCTACCAATATGTTGGGTTTAATGCCATAGGATTTGAACTTCATAGATTTTACGAAACGGATCATGGGGAAGAACGTAGAGATTCCCACATGTGGATGGAAGTTCTACATACCTTAACTTCCTGCTTTTGAGCGTATCACAATGTCCTCCAATCCCTTCAACTTTAATCTATAGCAATACAGGTCATAGGGATTCTATATTAGCAACAATATCCATGCTTTGTTCATCTAAGCATTTTATCAAACACTTGATGGGCATGAAGCTCCACAACCCTCATTAATGGTGTTTTCTTCACCAAATCCCCATTCTATTACTTCTAGCTCATTCTACAATCTCAATTAGATGTAATTAACATCATTCTTCATCACCCATATGAATACAACAATCCCAAGTCAACAATCCAACAATTCTAGCATAGTTCATATAAACCTCTTCAACAAACCCAATTATTATTCTCACAAGAATTCATCAATTCACAATTATAAGTGATTAGGGAGTAGAAATATTACCTTTTGGGTAGTCACCACGAAATCAACACCCCCAAGTCCGATCTTTAGCTTAAAATAAGGACAACAACTTGTACTACACTTTATCCTTCATGAGCTTCGGGATTCGGGGCCTTAAACTTGGTTGATTCTCTACTTTCTCTCTCTATCTCTCCTCTCTCTCACTTTCTCTCTCTAAAAATCTGAAATTTGTGAATATGGAGGCTGCTAGGGTTTTTAGTTTCTTTATATACCAATGGGAAAATGGGTTGACCCAACTTGAAAACGAGTTGGGACCTTTTTATCTTAAAACGTCCATATCTCCCTATCCCGATGTCGCCTGTGAACTCACAACCTATGGTTGGAAAGGTATTTCAATTGTCTACAACTTTCATTCTTTGAGTTTTCCCAAATTCTCAACTTACGATGGGGTTATGGCCTCCCGAAGTCAGGTGACCCGAAACTCAACTGCGGACCAAAACATACCCATGTTACGGTCCCGTAACACAAGGGACGGACCGTATCCTGGGACCGTATCGTGAACGAAATTTCCAGTGAGGTTCTGGAAATTTCGTCTGTGTTACGGCTCACTGTTACGGCCCGTAACACGAGTTACGGTCCGTAACGTCACCGTAACGCAGACGACTTTTCCAGCGAACAGGCTTCACTCAAATGGGCATAACTCTTTGCACAGATGTCCATTTAATCCTCATAATATACCGTTGGAAAGCTATTCAATAGGGCTACAACTTTCATCAAGGAAGTTCTTCCAGATTCGCAATGGATGAAGGAGTTATCGCTGCCCGAAATAAGCCTATCAACCATTTTTGCAAACGCTCAAACCTACAGTGTTTTCACTAGACTTCTAATGATATGAGCTTAAACTTAGTTCCAAGATGCGGGGTGTTACAAAACTAATGCAATATAAAATATAACACATTTACGGAGAATCGATATCATAGCTCAGATGACAACCCATATAAAAGAAATTGAGCGGTAATCATAGTGTATGCCTTTCGGATATCACGATGATTTATGTCAAAATAAACCTTCTGAAATCGTTTTCATGTTTCAAAATACATTTTGGGACTTAACGAAATAATTCAACAACTGTCATATAGTAGTTAGAAGAGTAGCCAAGAGTTTATTTTGGGTTCTACTCCAAAATAAGTCAAACGGAACAATAAAGAAAAATCCGGGAATAGTGGGCCCACCTCGGGTCAAATGTGTTACACCTCGGAAAATTTTCGTTCGTGCACAGTGAACTGACCGACGAGGAACTATTACGAGTATCGAACCAATGATGTTTTAATGACATTTTGGAAAAGAATTATAATGTCCCTTATATTGGTAATGAAGTGCCAAGTAAGTTTCAAGAAGAACCTATAAGCCAAACATGAGCATAGGCCATTCAAAAGAGCGAGTTAAGGAAACATCTTCGTAATGATCTGGTTTGGAGGGGCCAAAACGCCATTATAAAGTTGGAATTTGGGAAAAACACCACATTATTAAAGTTGTATAAAATTAAAAGAGCTTTCTAACCATAGGTCGTGGGCCCTCACAGCCTATCGGGATCAAAAGTTATGGCCATTCTACGAGGACAGCTTGGCGCACCTTGCGGCACAACATGCGGCTCCGCAAGTTAGACATGCGGCTCGCAAGTTCGACATGCGGTTCCGCACTTCGACCGCAAAGTGTGCCAGTGAGAGTTGTTTGGCTGGCATGTTTTGCGACCCAACATGTGGCTCACAGGCATGCTTTGCGTCTCGCAAAGCATGCCGCATGTTGTGTCGGTCCAGAATTTTCTGGACCATTATATATAGACCCAACTTCGTTTCTAACTCATTTTTTCACCATTTGTGGTCCTAAAAACCTCTAGAACTCTCTCTAACATCTTATCCACAAGAAAATCAAAGGAAACCAAGATTAACAACATCAAATTCAGGAATCAAAGTGTATGAAACTCAAGTAAGATTTATCTTCTTCAAGAAAATCCTAAGGAAGGTGAGGTAGGGTTTTGGTGCTAGAAGGGGAACTCCACTCAAGACTTGTTCGATCACTATCTAAGGTAAGTTTCATGACTTTCTCATGATGATTAAAGTGTTGATAAGTTAAAATGCTTGGATTGAAGAAGAGTGTAGGAAATGGGTCATGAAAGGTGAATAGTGACATTGTTAGGTGAAGGTTTGAATTGAATCATGAATGTTAGTGTGTTACGAGTATGAATACGTTATAAATGACATGTAAACCATGAAATAGGTGTGATGTATGAGAAAGTGTGATGATGAGCTAAAACCCATAAATGTGGAGAGATTGGAGAAAAATAGTGGAATGTGGTAAATGCAAATAAATGACGATTGTTGTTACGATATTGTGAGTGTTGTTAAGAATGTTTGGTAGTTGAAATGAATCATGGGAAATGTAGTAGGGACAAAGGGAATTCTTCCCAATTTTCCCTAGAACTAGTAGCGCGTTCTTCTCATCGATTGACTAACGATGGTGCGAATTCTCTCTTGAAGGTGGAGACGTGACATCAAAGGAAATCAAGAGAACGATAGCATAGTTAACGACAAAGGTATGTTAAGGCTCGTCCCTTTCCTTCAAAGGCATGATTCCTATGTTACGACTTCATGAATGCTTCCATAGCCTCCTCATTTTCCAAAGCTAAACGTTTATGATTCCAACGCATGATTCCTCTCTTGATAACCCGTAAATGTGTCCCAAAATGTCCGTATCTTTCCAAAACAAAGGTTTATGATTTTGTAAGCTTTTATGATCATAATGACGGACACGTTTTGCAATGACAACGATGATGTCAAAGATGAGAATATTTTCCTATGATGACTACGATGAGAATGATTTCATGTTTAAAGATTCCAAGTTATGATTTCAAAGACGATATAAGATTTCCAAAAGTATACGGAGTGACTTCTTACAAGATTGTGACCCTACTTTCTGTTTTTTTATTTTAGCTTTCGTTGATAGTCTCGCCTTATGATGATTGTCCCTTCAAGGCGATACATGACGATCATGATTAATCCATAATATAATCGGAGGTGTTCGACCTTACGTCACTCCGATGGAGTTATAGCTTTTCCTTGGGTTCTCCTGCATGCTATGTACATTATGTATGTATATATATATGATATGAAAATGTTTTCAGGGGAAGTGGGGAAAGGTGAGGCGCTATAGACGCATAGCCACCTGTACAGCTGGCATATCATGATTTCATCCCGGACGCGGGGTGCCCAGACGCGGGATATATGGGTGATGGATCGGGCCGTACGTTCCTCGGCACTAATATACTATAATATATATGGATCGGGCCGTACGTTCCTCGGCACTAACATACTATACTATATATGGATCGGGCCGTACGTTCCACGGCAATATATTAATGTATGATGACATATGGGTCGGGCCGTTCGTTCTGCAACAATATATTTATATATGATGATACATGGATCGGGTTGCACGTTCCGCACCAATATATGATATGAAGTAAGTCAGCATGTTCTATTTCTTCTATACGTGACAGTCATATACAGTTGCTCCTTATTGATGTTTCCTTTATCTCATTGACGTATTTTCATTGTTATGCCTTACATACTCAGTACAATATTCGTACTGACATCCGTTTTCTTTGGACGCTGTGTTCATGCCCACAGGTAGACAGAGAGACGGCGCAGACCTATAGGAGCTATCAGCAGATTTACAGGAGCACTCCACTATCTCGGAGGTGCCAGTCGGGCTATGATTTTGTGTATATATGTATATGTCTAGTACTCCAGTAGAGGCTCGTAGATACGCAGTGTGGGGTATGTGGTCTCCTAAGGTTGCCATTATGTAGAAATTTATATACATATACGTGCATATTATTTTGATAGCCTAAAGGCTTATGTTTACAAAAGTATTTATGTTTCAAACAAAAGATGATTTCTTTATGATTTGAATATAAATTGATTAAAAGAGCACTAAATTAGTAGGATAAGTCATAGAACGAGCGGTGCTCGGTGGTTAGCCCCGGGTACCCGTCGCGGCCCCTAGCTGGGTCGTGACAAAATGAGGTGGCGTATACAATTTACGTATGTTACATTTCATGACGTCACTTATGAGAGTTTTAAGGTAGTCGGGTCCTATTTGTGCAAGTTCTAGATGTTTAGGTAATTCTTCCAACTATTCATACAATATTTAGTTCAATTCTACTGAATGAAAAAGGGGCAAATTTAGGCGCGGATTCCTAAGAGTAGAGTCGTCCCCGAGGCTCGTCTCCAAGCCTATCACATCTAAGACATGCCAAGAGAAGGAAAAGTAAAACTTTACATACCTTATTCGCCTTTTACGCTCGTCCAAATTCAAATCCCGTTTCCTCCAAAATCTACAATTGGTCACATTTACCAAATATTAATCATAAAGCTTTAAGAATTTAATCTTAACCAATACTTGTCTACAGAAATTTGGGCAGCATCTCCCCTATACATACAACATCCCCGAGATTTTAACTCGGCCAAAATATCAACAACCATACCAATAGCAATACCAATAATCATCAACAATCGATTTGAAACACATTCTAACATAAATTGTCTTCTTTTCTAAATAGTGCAACAACTTCCAATCCAACTTTGCACTTTCAAATCAATGTCAACATTTCCATATTCATACACTAATTTAAGATCATTCAATCATAGGCCAAGAACATTCCAAGAAATCTATACAATATTCAACAATTCCATCAATTCCATATTCCACCCGAATTCCTACATACTCAACAAAACTATCACGACGCATTTTCTACTTTCAAATTCATAATCAACAACAACAATCCACACTTTAACAACTTCATTTCCATGATATCATAAAATCATACTAAAATGACATAATCTTCTACAATCAATTTCAATGCCAACTTGAACCATTTATCCTTCATTTACATTATAAGGATCACAACAACACAACTAACATATTAAACAAAATTAATTCATTTCCATTTTTATCTCCCACGCCACACGGCCCCATACTCCATTTTACAACTTCAACCGAATCATCAAACTTCCATTTCCAATATAGAGTTTACAACAACCACAACTAGAATACTACATAAAATTCAACTCATATTGTCTATACAACAATACATATACACGGCCACCTACACATATACACACCCACTTTGCAAACTTCCATAGTTCCATAAATTCTACTAATTTCTACATACTACAACCTAAACAAGCCTTCATAACATAATAAGAAGGTATTAATTCTTACCTTTTTCTCCCAACTTCTTCACTTGACCAAGGTACTAATTTGATTAAACAAGCATCCTATCTTCCAAAATAACTACACCACGTTGTAGAGGGTCCTTGAATTAGTAGGAATACCACAAGAAAATAATTTTTGGAACAAGATTTTAAGGGGGGGAAATTTGAGGGGCATGGCCGAATGGCCCTATTTTTGCTCTTCTTTCTTTGTTTTTCTCCTTTCTCAATTTGTCTTGAATGTTCTATGTGTGGTATGACTCATATATGGCCCTTTTTATTAATTCATCACATGGATGAATTTACTTGGGCTTGGGTCCTTTTCATGGACCATGGCCGGCCACCCCTCTCTCTTTGGGCTTCATTTTCTCTTATTATTTTTTGAGCCCAATTGGTTATGGATCTTGGTTTGTAATTCCCGAAACTAATTTCTAAAATTCCAATTTTGCCCTTGGCCTTCCTCCGTATTTCCACATCAATATTTTTCATGAACTACATATATATTAAATAAATTCAAAATATGGACTTATCCCTCATAAGTCACAATTATTTCAAATTTTTTTCGAATATGTGAAATACGGAGCATAACGCAAATCTCCCCCTCCAGTCCCATACACCTGAAGGAGGGTACACAGGCTTTTAGTTTGAGTGTATGCCGACAAGTTCTTTGCACAATTCGAACTTGTCTCTCGGTACCACCTTGGTCAGCATGTCTGCAGGATTGTCGTTTGTGTTGATCTTGGAGAGCTTCAGTTCATGTTGCTCGACTGCTTCTCTGAGCCAGTGATATCGAACGTCAATATGTTTTGTGCGTGAGTGGTACCTCAAGTTTTTGCTGAGATCCATAGCGCTTTGACTATCACAATGAACTGTGTATTCTTCTTGTCAGAAACCCAGTTCTTGAAGGAAACGTTTCAGCCACATAAGCTCCTTCCCAGCTTCAACTGCGGCAATGTATTCGGCTTCTGTGGTTGATAGTGCTACACACTTTTATAACTTGGATTTCCATGGCACATCTCCCCCTGCAAATGTGAATATATAACTCGAAGTTGATTTCCTGCTATCATAATCTCCTACCATGTCAGCATCAGTGTAACCTTCCAAAATCGGCTTAGCTCCCCCATAGCACAAACATAGTCTGGATGTACCCTTCAGGTACCGTAGTATCCACTTGACAGGTTCCCAATGTTTTATTCCTGGATTTGATAAGTATCTGCTCACAACACCGACATCATGAGCAATGTCTGGCCTTGTGCACACCATTGCATACATCAAACTTCCAACTGCTGAAGAGTAGGGCACTGCTTTCATCTTCTTCGGAAGAAGGAAAACTTTCCTTGCTCAACTTGAAGTGATTTGCTAGTGGAGTACCAACAGGCTTGGTATTTTTCATGTTGAACCTTTTGATCACGCGTTCAACGTATTCCTCTTGTGACAAGAACAACTTCTTTGCCTTTCGATCACGAATGATTTTCATGCCTAAGATATGTTGTGAAGGGCCTAAGTCTTCATATCAAAGAACTTAGACAAATCTTTCTTCAAGTTGTTGATCATAGTTGCATCCTGGCCTACTATCAGCATATCATCCACATAGAGCAGAAGGATGATAAATTTTCCATCGGGGAACTTCTTCAAGTACACACAATGATCTGCAGTTGTTCTTTTGTATTGATGTTTCAGCATGAATGAGTCGAACGTTTTGTACCATTGCCTTGGGGCTTGTTTGAGACCGTAGAGACTCTTCCTTAACTTGCAAAAGAGATGCTCTTTCTTTGGGATTCGGAAACCATCGGGTTGCTCCATGTATATTTCTTCCTCCAAATCACCATGCAGAAAAGCTGTTTTCACGTCCATCTGCTCAAGTTCAAGATCCATACTTGCCACCAATCCGAGAACCACTTGGATTGTGAGGACCCACACCCCTTGCGATGTGATGACCCCTGGGCCGGAGCCCCATGAACATGCTTAACATGACATGACATTCTCAGGTATTGTCTGTGAAAGGGTGCTTAACCAGTTCGATATACGCTGCAGCGGTTGGGATCGAACCCGCGACCTTGCAGTCACTTTTGTTTCCACAAAAGGAACGTCTCTTACCAGTTGAGCTGCACTAATTCAAACCGAACCGGGCCGGTTTAACCACTGGCTGGTTGAAAGAGTCAACAAAAGGATGATGTGGCAATTGGACTTTGACCAGATCTGGTTCTGGTCAAACGGGTTGGTCGGATCGGGTTTCTCCGGTCGTCTTCTCCGGCGAGCTGGTGGCCGGAAGGTGGCGGAGCGGCGGCGGCGATGGTGGACAGAAAAACTTTGACTGAACTTTTGGAGGCCTTCCGGTGGTCGAAAAATTCCGAAAAATATATATTCGGAATCCTCGGAACGAGATACTTCTAAAGGTATACTCAGAGCACAATTTTGGGACAAAAATGTTTTTGACTGAAAATTTTACGAAACTTTAAAAGATTGGCCTGGAAGATTAACCAAGCTCTTGATACCACTTGTTAGGATTGGAAAAGTCTTCTATTCATAACCGGAACAGAATTACAATAGGAGGAGCAACTCTCACACTCAACTATTACAAAAAAATCAATCCTAAACTGAATACCTATATCTCACTCAAGTGTTTTCCTTACTGTTTTTCTCTCTTGCTCTTGGTGATACTACAAATGATAGAAGGCTTCCCTATTTATAGGGATGAAATGAACCTATTGATCTCATTTGTGACTCAAGCAAGCACTTGACAATTTGTCAAATACAAGGAAGATGTTTTCTTCCTTAAAACAAGGAATATGTTTTCTTCCTCAAAACAAGAGAAATGTTTTCTTCCTTGTTTTCTTCCTTAAAATGAGGGAGATGTTTCCTTCCTCAAATTATGGGATGGACCCAACAGCATCTCAGGGTCTGAGCCTGTAGTACACCTTAGCTTAACTTTCCTAAGGTGACTAAATGCCACATCTGCGAAAGCTTCCAATTCAAAGGCATCGTAGTGTTGGAATATCATCATCTTCATCATGCATCTACGAAAGATAATCAACAACCCAACTCTCTAAACTTAGTGAGGATTAAAAAAAATATAAAAATAAAAGAAAGAGAAAGGAAAGAGTGGATTTCCAAATATTGTAAATATTTGGAGCTTCTAATCAAGCAAAGAACACACAAGACCGCATCCAATTCCCCCAGATAAATATCTTCTAAGCAAAGACGCTTGAGACAGTTAAGATCAAAGGGAAGCCTTGACGGTACTTCACGTGCTGCTGCAACCAAGAACTAGGAAGAAAAAACAAAATTACTCAAACCCCAAAACATATTCCATCTATGAAAATGCTGTATGAAGAGATAAAGCACATTTACCTTGAGACTATGGCCTATCAATTCGAGATATTCAAGATAATAGAAAGACTCAAAACAATTTCTTGACCCCACATGATAATTTTTATGACAAAGTGAAAGTTTTGCAAGATGAGGGACACTTTTTAAACATATAGATCCTTCAGCTTCGGCGAAGTCAAAGGCTCGCAGCATGGGAGCATTAATTTCAATGACATTGGAGTAAACATTATGATTCAGCCCCAACTGATCGAGCAAAGGGCAATTAGATATTAAACTTTCAAGGAATTTGGAAGAAATTGTGATGCTACATAATTCCAGGCTAATTAACCTATAAAATCCTTTGAAGGCTCGAGGAGTAAGTTGTATTGAGCAATATTGGAGAGATAGATGCATCAATTGCAAACATGTGAAAACTGAAGAAGACAATTTGTATTGGTTATAATAGGAGAATGTAAGATCAAGATATTGAATGCCATTCTTAGAGAGGTAATATATCAACTTGTCAATCTTAGGAATGGTCCGGCATGAGAGGTCAAAAGATGATAAAGAATGTCAGTAAATTTGATTGTAAGAGGTATCAAGTCCTTTGTTGTTCCCCAAAGTGTTTGATCAAGTTTCAAATGAGGAATTCTGCACCATTTATATCTCCATTTTGTGGATAAGATGCTTGTCCTCACAGCATCTCGTAAAGGCAAACATATAAGAATATCATCGATTACATTCTCTGGAAAGCTACTAAGTACATCCAGAGGTACACTTTGACAAACATGTTTTTTGCCATTAGGAAGCATTGTGAAACAAGAATCGCCAATTAAAATCTGCACAAAGTAAGCAAGAATGTGAAGATAAGAAATATCCAAACTGAAAGCAGAAAAAGAAAAAGCTGCCCGCAATAATACATCATCAATCTAGGTGACTATTTTAAATGTTATTCAAAAAAGAAAACTCAATACGGAAAAGGTCCAAAAATACCCCTGAACTATTGAAAAAAGCTCATAAATACCCTCCTTCCACCTTTTGGTCTAAAAATACCCTTAAGGTTTGTTTTTGACTCAAATATACCCCTCAAACTAACAAAGTTAAAGTTAACTCTTTTAAAAAGTCAAATGGCATTTTGTGATTGGACACATATATTATTTAATTTAAAAATTAAAAAATATGAACAAAACTGATTTTATTTTTTATTTCGTGAATTAATCAACGAATTTTTTTATTTTTTTTGCATTTCGTGAATAAAAAAATGAAATAGGAAATTATAATTTTTTTTTGCATTTCGTGTATTGAAAAATGAAATAGGATAAAAAAATTAATTTTGTTCATATAAAAACAAAATTGGAAAATATATTTTGTCCAAATTTCCAATTTCGTTTTTATATGAACGAAAAAAAAAATTATCCTATTTCGTTTTTATATGAACGAAAAAAAAAATTATCCTATTTCGTTTTTTAATACACGAAATGCAAAAAAAAAATATAATTTCCTATTTCGTTTTTTTATTCACGAAATGCAAAAAAAACATATTTCGTTGATTAATTCACGAAATGCAAAAAAAAAAAAAAAAACAGTTTCGTTCATATTTTTAAATTTTTTAGTTTTTAATTTTTAAGTTTCCACACAATTTTTTTTAAAACAAATATGTAAATTACGGAATTTTATTATTGGCAATTTTTTTTTTTAAATCTGGAATTTTAAATTACTGAAAATTTATTATTGGCAATTTTTTTTTAAATTTGGATTTTTTTTAAAATTACGGAATTTTATTATTGACCAATTACAAATTGCCATTTGGCTTTTTAAAAGAGTTAATTTTAACTTGTTAGTTTGAGGGGTATATTTGAGCCAAAAACAAACCTTAAGGGTATTTTTAGACCTAAAAGGTGGATGGAAGGGTATTTTTAGACCAAAAGGTGGAAGGAGGGTATTTATGAGCCTTTTTCAAGGCAGAGGGGTTTAATTGAACTCCCTTTGATGAAAAAGTATACATATATACAACAACAACAACAACAACAACAGCCCAGTGAAATCCCACATCTTGGGGTCTGGGGAGGGTATAATGTACGCAGACCTTACTCCTACCAAGGTAGGATGGCTGTTTCCGAGAGACCCTCGGCTCAATAGAAGCATAAAAAGGGGGTCAGATAAGGTTAAAAGATTTAAAACGATATTGCAATGAAATAATGCAAGCGACACAGTAAAACAGGATAATCAAGGAATTCAAAGCGATATGGAAATGCAAATCACGAAAGCGGCACAGATAAAATAGAGTAATCAAAGTACAGAAAGTAGCAAATAATAACATAAATCAAAGCACAAGAAATTATAATGCGCTAATGCGCCTACTAATAAGGAAAGATAACGAGACTTATATACTAGCCTTCTACCCTAATGTGGGTCCTCCACACCTTCCTATCTAAGGTCATGTCCTCGGTAAGCTGTAACTGCGTCATGTCCTGTCTAATCACCTCTCCCCAATATTTCTTTGGCCTACCCCTACCTCTTCTGAAACCATCCATGGCTAACCTCTCACACCTCCGCACTGGGGCATCTATGTCTCTCCTCTTCACATGCCCAAACCATCTCAGTCACATTTCCCGCATCTTGTCTTCCACCGAAGCCACTCCCACCTTATCCCGAATAGCCTCATTTCTAATCCTGTCGCTCCTAGTGTGCCCACACATCCATCTCAACATTCTCATCTCGGCAACTTTCATCTTTTGAATGTGAGAGATCTTAACTGGCCAACACTCCGCCCCATACAACATAGCCGGTCTAACCACCACTCTGTAGAACTTGCCCTTCAGTTGTGGTGGCACCTTCTTGTCACATAGCACTCCTGAAGCTAGCCTCCATTTCATCCACCCTACCCCAATACGATGTGTGACATCATCGTCAATCTCCCCGCTGCCTTGCATGATAGACCCAAGGTACTTGAAACTACTTTTCTTTTGGATGGCCTGAGCACCAAGCCTAACTTCCACGCCAACCTCCTGGGGTGTCTCACTGAACTTACACTCTAAGTACTCTGTCTTGGTCCTACTCAACTTAAATCCTTTAGACTCCAAGGTATGTCTCCAATCCTCCAGCTTAGCGTTAACTCCGCTACGAGTCTCATCGATCAGGACTATGTCGTCCGCGAAAAGCATACACCATGGCACCTCACCTTGAATTTGTCGCGTCAATCTATCCATCACCAAGGCAAATAAAAACGGACTAAGAGCTGATCCTTGATGCAACCCCATCACAACTGGAAAGTGCTCTGAGTCCCCTCCTACTGTCCTTACTCTAGTTTTGGCTTCCTCATACATGTCCTTGATCACCCTAATGTATGCTACAGGTACACCTTTAGCCTCCAAACATCTCCATAGGATTTCTCTTGGAACTTTATCGTAAGCCTTTTCTAGGTCGATGAATACCATATGCAAGTCCCTCTTCCTCTCCCTATACTGCTCCACCAGTCTCCTCACAAGATGAATGGCTTCTGTAGTTGAGCGTCCCGGCATAAATCCGAACTGGTTCTCTGAAATAGACACGCCTCTCCTCACCCTCATCTCCACCACTCTTTCCCACACTTTCATAGTATGGCTTAGTAGCTTGATACCTCTATAGTTTTCGCAACTCTGGACATCCCCCTTGTTTTTGTATAGAGGGATCATTACGCTCGACCTCCATTCTTCGGGCATCGTTGCCGTCTTAAAGATGACATTAAACAACCTAGTCAGCCACTCCAAACCTGCCGAGCTCGCGCTCTTCCAAAATTCCCCAGGGATCTCGTCAGGTCCGGTCGCTCTTCCCCTGCGCATCCTACGGACAGCACCCTTAACCTCCTCAACCTTAATACTCCTGCAATACCCAAAATCGTGACGCCTCCCTGTATGCTCCAAATCTCCCAACACGATGTCTCTCTCCCCTTCTTCATTCAAGAGTTTGTGAAAATATGACTGCCATCTCTGTTTAATGAGAGTCTCCTCTACCAATACTTTTCCATGCTCATCTTTAATGCACTTCACTTGATCCACATCGCGCGCCCTTCTCTCCCGCACCCTGGCTAGCCTGAACAATTTCCTATCCCCGTCTTTCTCTTCTAGTTCAGCATAGAGGCGTTCAAAAGCTTCCGTTTTTGCCGTCGAAACCGCCGACTTCGCCTCCTTCCTCGCTATCTTATAAAGTTCCCTATTCGTCCACATCTCCACCTCATCCTTGCTTTCTATCAGCTTCGCATACGCCATCTTCTTTGCTTCCACCTTCCCTTGCACTTCTCCATTCCACCACCAGTCCCCTCGATGCCGACCACGACTACCTGTCGAGACTCCCAACACTTCCCTTGCTACAACCCTAATACAACTAGCCGTCCTATCCCACATACTGGTCGCATCCCCACTACTATCCCAGGCCCCCATATCCTTCAATTTCTCTTCCATCTCCAGGGCACTAGCCGTGGTCAAACTCCCCCATCTGATCCTAGGTCGATCATCCCCGACCCTCTTCTTCCTCGTCATCTTAATCCCTAAATCCATCACCAAGAGCTTATGTCGGGTTGTAAGGTTGTCCCTCGGAATGACCTTACAATCTTTACACAAACCTTTATCATCCTTCCTAAGAAGTAAAAAATCTATCTGAGTCTTAGCCGCCGAACTACGGAAGGTTACCAAGTGCTCTTCCTTCTTTGGAAAACTCGAATTGGCTATCACCAACCCAAAAGCTCTTGCGAAATCCAAAAGTGAAACTCCTCCTCCATTTCTGTCCCCGAAGCCAAAGCCTCCATGCACATCATCATAACCTCCCGAAATAGACCCGATGTGCCCATTGAAATCCCCTCCCACGAAAAGTTTCTCAGTAGGCGGTATGCCTCCCACTAACTCGTCCAAATCCTCCCAAAAGCGCCTCTTCTCCTCCTCGCGTAAGCCCGCTTGCGGCGCATAAGCACTAATAATGTTCAAAGTGGTCCCTTCAACGATCACCTTAATCGACATCATCCTATCGTTGACTCTCCTAACCTCCACCACCTGATCCCTTAAATCACTATCTACTAAAATGCCTACCCCATTCCTATACTTCGATCTACCAGAGAACCAAAGCTTATACCCGTCTACCTCCTTAGCTTTAGGTCCTACCCATTTGGTCTCTTGGACACAAGCTATATTAATCTTCCTCCTCTTAAGGGTCTTAACTAGCTCTATGGACTTTCCCGTTAACGTCCCAATGTTCCAAGAACCTACTCTCAGTCTAGATGCTCCTTTAACCCACTTACTCCTCCTAACCCTTGTCCCCGTCCCCGTCCCTGAACGAGAACATGACCCTAGTCTACCATCAATATCCAAAGCCACGAAAACGCGTTTGAACTAATAAATTAGTCAAAGGTCTAAAGTCAGCAAATGTAGCTACAAATGTATGAACAAAGCATTGATATGAGAACCGGAGGTACCAACTCCAGTCGAAATGAACATGTTCGTCGCCGGAAAATACTGTTCACGTCGGGGGTACTGTTCACACGGAGAACTGTTCACACCGGGGGTACTGTTCACGTCGGGGGTACTGTTCACAGCGAAAAAACCAGAAAAGTTGCCGGAAAAATTCGCCGGCGACTGAGCAGCGGCTATCCGGCAGATAAAAAGGGAAAAAAGTAGAAGAGAAGAAGAAGAGGAGAAGAAAAAGGAAAAAGCGAAAGCAAAGTAAATGTAGCCGGAAAAGTCGCCGGCGTTACCTGGTCGCCGGTATTACCTGAATGTGATAGTGGCCGGAAAAGGATCTGAAATATCAGATATCAGATCTAATCTGATCTATATCTCAGATCTAATGGTGAAGGGAAGAGGAGAGAGAGGAGAGAGAAAGTTAGAGAGAGGAGAGAGAAAGTTAGAGAGAGGTTTATACATATATATATAGGGAAAATATGATTTATATATATATATACATTTTTTTTCCTTTTTAATCTGCTCAGTTTATTCCTTGCTCCGTCACTGTTTCAAGAGTAGGAGAAAAAATAAAACCAATATTTGTCATATTTCAAACACAAGATCGGCGGTACAACTTTGGCAAGATTATGTAGGCTTGCACAGTGTTCATAAGACAAACCTAGTAACAAGAGACGTAATTCAAAAGTTCTTCCATAGTACGAAGACTCTATTTGTATTCACACTAAGACTGATCTTTGCTATCAACTTCTTAATTAGCGAAACTCACAAACAAATTGGATCAACAATATTATGAGGATCTTTTCTCAAATAATATCAAATCACAATAAACAGAACAAGAAAATAATTTTTTTTGTCAATGATATCTTCTCTTTTGATACTAACACACTTTCATAGTGTTTTTCTCATAATAAACTTGCTATGAACTTTTCCATCACCCTTTATGTAACATCACCTATCAACCTTTTGTTCTATTAAGTTAAGGTGTCGATTTGCTTGAGGCAGGAGTTTAATGCCAAAATTAAACTAGGAAGTTTTGGTTGAAATTTCGAATCTCAAGGCCAAGCCTTTTTGGACTTTCCATAAAGTTCATCCAATTTAGAACTGGATACTTGTCATGTTGTCTTTTGCACGATTTTTTAAGAAAACGTCAATTAGAATTAGAATTTGACTAATTTACCTTATTCATTATTTGATCTCCATTTGATATTATTTTTTCTTTTATGATATTAATCTCTTTTCACATTTATTAGAGTAAGAATAAAAATGAAAAAGTAATTAAATTCTATCTTATTTTAAAATATAAATATTTTAAGTATATTTTTTTAAATAAACATAACAAATAAATGACATGGCGAAATAGCAAATACAACAGTTCGATAGCTAGATTAGATCTCAGGCTAATATAAAAAAAGAAAGAAAATTGTATGGTTTGGCTACTTAACCTTTTGAAGAAAAACAATAATATGGGGTTCATATTTTTTGTTGTACAATAATTTCATTTGCTCCCACTAATGGATTGTTACGCATGTGGCAATGAATCCGTCATTATTGACTTAATGGGATACTTTGAAAATTACACGAATATTGTTTGATTTTTTAATATGGGGTGCACTTTTTTTTTTATATTATTTGTTTTATTAATATGGGGTCCACTTTTTTTTTTTTTTTATATTGCTTTATTTTGTTAATATGAGTGGAGATGATGGGTTCCACTTTTTTTTCTTCTTTTTTATTTTTAATTTCTTGGTGTTTAGTATGGGGCTCACCCTTTTTTTTTGGGAACGGACGACGATCCACTGTATAGAAACTGATGTTTCTATATACTAGTAACTAGACGGTCTATGCCCGTGCTGCGCACGGGCCCAACACATTAGAATATAGTGCATCTATGTGTATGTAGTTGTGGTTGGATACTGTTTTTATGCATATATATATATATATATATACTATGTTCAAAACACGATTAATATAATATTGTAGTTTGTGCTCCGTATCTAAAACTTTATTATATTAGTGTTTGCTACTGTTATATCCCGTATTTTTAGACTAGAAAATTGAAATACGATCCTGTTATGCATCGCCTTGATATATATATCTCTTCTTGAGTACACCATTAGTAAAGAGTCGATCAGTATGATTTCAGGTAACTACTATTACTGCTTCCTGATATGCTTTAAATTATATAGGTGATATGAGGAAATTTATAAAAAGGGATTTTCCTTATCATAAAGATATGAATTATTATTTTTTTTCCAAGAAAAGAAAATTATCTTTTTTACCATTTTGAGAACTTGTAGTACAAAAATTTGTACGCTTGGTATTAGGTTGGAAAAAAAAAAATTGTTAGAATTTGATAAAATATATATTTCGTAGATGTCTTAGTGAAACAATACCGTATGTGTTGATTTTATTAGGCAAATGTGATGTTTTCTTTTTTTTATACTCTAATAATTGTACCTTGAGATAGGAATAGAATTGTTAATTACCTTGACTTTTCCATGTGAATTCATATGATAGTGTTCCCATAGTGGACATGTACTTTAGTAAATTATAAAGTGTCAGCTAAGCACTTGCTAGATACATTTACACGTATGGATGTGTCCACCAGTATCAAAATAACAACAACTTCTTTCTTTCTCTAAAAGTAAACACGTTAGCAGCCACCATTCTTTTCCCAATTGATAGGGTACATATTTTGCACCGCCTAACATTCTTTATATAAATATGCTCAGCTCTTCATTTGGCAATCAACTAGTTTTGATATAGTAGTCAAAATTATTTAAGACTAAAAAAAAATAGCGGTGATTGAAAATAATATTTTGTGTGTACCAAAAGAGGTATGGACTAGTGCTATGTTACATGATCATGAAAATAAGTATATGAAGTCTATTAAAAATGAGCACTATTTAAGTGGATGAATCAAGATATTAATTACATGTGTAATTGGCTAAATTGTTGGGATAAGTCCATATAATACGTGCATGAAAATGAATTATAAAGAGCTTTAATTATGGTTTTAAAGCGGTATCATGATTCACGTGGGGAGACCATATGGCATCATAGGGGTTGAAGTAATCAACTCACCTATATTTTCTTGGATGAAATTAGCCACGTAAGAGGGGCACTAGGAAAAACCTGCTACTTTCTTATATCCTATAATATGTTGCACGTGCATATAATACTCTTGAACAAAACCAAAGAAATAAAGATGACAATTATTGTGTCCAGCACCCAATAGCCTTACCTTTAACATTATCTAGCAATTTGTTTTATCTACCTATTTACCTGTGTTATGAGAATAACGAGTTGGAGGGGATTTTGCTTAGTAAGAGAGGGAAACCACCGCCTGTAATAATTGCACTTCCTTTAGTAGTTAATGTGTGTAAATATGTAGACACTACAAGGGTGGAGTGGTTCTTGCTGCCGTATTGATGTTGTCACGTGAGTTTCTTGCTATTAATTACTGAAACAAATCTTGGAAATCATTCTCACGTTTTGCTTTCAAGCATGGATTTAAGGTAATTATTTTCTAAGAACTCACGGTAGCTCAAGTCATAGTAGTTGTACATGAGTAGGTTATGGGTTATCTTCTTATAGTATGGAGAGATTAAATTGTATTAGATGATATTGAAGTAGTTTTATTGTGCACAGATTGTGGTTGATGTTGTTACCGTTGCTTTTGTTGGTGTTGGTGTGCTAATCGGAGATTAATTAAAAGTTCGGGTTAGGCAAGTCATATAGAGGAAATACTGCCCGATTTCCGTTAAGTTCTTAACCAATCAAAATACTAACCAAGGAGTATAAATTAGGAAGTGATTCCCATAAGTAATTGGTCATAGATTTATAAGTTTGGGAAGTCGTAGTTTATTAATAATAGAGCTATTCTCATATTAATAGGCTAAAGGGGTGACGAAGCAAGCTTGGTTACGGTTGATCTATAACAGGTATGTTAAGGCTCCGACATACTACGACGCTATGACATGTTCTATTTTCATAGGTATATGAACAAGAAATGTTTTTCAAATGAAAGATAAGCATGCATGGCATCTGCCTAAGAGGCACTTACATGTACAGGTTACCCTCTTAACCCTCTATATGCCCTATGATTTCATTATGTTATTGCTCGTATTTACTATTCCTTATTATGATACTTTTCATGTCTTACATACTCAGTACAATGCTCGTACTGACGTCCCTTTTTGCGGACGCTGCGTTTCATGCCACGCAGGTAAGCAGGTAGACGGATTCGATTCCTAGGAGCCCCACCAGCGGTACATTGAGAGCGCTCCAGTTGTTCCGGAGCTTCAGTCTATTGGTACTACTTTTGTGTATATATTGGGCATGGCAGAACCCGGCCCTTCTTGTGACTATATGTACTTTGTTTAGAGGCTCGTAGACAGATATGTACAGTCAGATGGTTTGCACTCTTGTTGTCCTCGTCGTTGTATAATACGGTAGTAAAGTTTATTGGCGCTCGCTACAATTATGCTATTAATAACGGTAGTGTTCACACGGCCCACTTAGTAAAAAGAATAAGACGTGAGATAAGAGGTGCTCGGTATGGTAGTATCGGGTGCCCGTCGCGGCCCTAGTTGGGTCGTGACAGAAGTGGTATCAGAGCAGTTCGTCCTAGGGGTTTGTCTACGAGCCGTGTCCAGTAGAGTCCTGTTTATGGGTGTGTAGCGCGCCACACTTATAAACAAGAGGCTACAGGGCATTTAGGAAAAATGACTGTCTTTCATCTTAAGAAATCGTGCGATAGAGCCAAGTTAAGGATGCAACTATCTAATCTTTTATGTTTAATTTTCAGCAATGCCTTTGAGAAATAAGAAGAAAGTCAGCACAATACTAGGTGCTGCGGGAGAAGGCACCAGCCGAGAGCCCCCGGTTGAACTAGGACATAGTGAGTCTCAGAGTGTCACTCCCTCGCATGCTACCTCTATCCCTCCAGTAGTAGAAGAGCATGAAGAGGTCTCCACTCCAGCTCCAGTGCATCCAGTCCCTCCACCGGTTCCTTCGGGTCAACAAGTGACCGAGGCCATCCATTTACTGACACAGTTGGTTGCCGCCCAGGCACAGCGGCAGAATGTGAGTTCAAGTGATCAGTCAGCTAGTACCAGAGCTCGTGATTTTATCACCCTGAAACCTCCGGAGTTTTATGGATCGAAACCAGAGGAAGACCCGCAGAATTTTATAGATGAGATGCTGAGGACACTGAGGATCATACATGCTTCGGATACAGAGTCAGTGGAATTGGCCTCATACAGGTTGCGGGATGTAGCAGTTCTGTGGTATAATAACTGGATATCTTCGAGGGGAGAAAATGCGCCTCCCCCGGTTTGGCAGGAGTTCACTGAAGCATTCCTGCGACATTACTTACCACCGGAGGTTCGACGGGCTCGAGCCGATATGTTCTTGAATCTCAAGCAGGGAAATATGAGTGTCAGAGAGTATAGTCTTCGTTTTAATTCTTTAGCCAGGTATGCCCCAGCCATAGTAGCTGATGTGGGAGATCGTGTACATCGGTATGTTAGCGGGTTGGGGCCACATTTAATTAAGGAGTGTCTGACAGCTTCCCTCCAGGATGGAATGACTATTGCTCGTATCCAGGCCCATGCCCAAAATCTGGAGGAACAACATCAGTTACGGAGAGAGGAACGCTATTGGGATAAGGGTTCTAGAAAGAGGGGCAGATCTTTCGGGGCTAGAAGTGGGTATAGAGGAGGGCAAGCACAACAGCATTCCGGGTATCCAGGCCAATCAGTGACCAGTGCACCTCCGCGATTTACGGATAGAGGATTTGACCATCCTACCTATTCAGGACCAGATCCGAGTGCCAGAGCTTCAGGGTCCCAGTATAGAACTGATTCTAACAGGACGGGGCAACCCCCACCACGATGTGCTCGGTGTGGCAGGCCACACTCTGGACAGTGTTATCTAGATACAGGTGCTTGTTTTGCCTGTGGTCGAACTGACCATTTGATGCGTGATTGCCCGCTGAGGAATGAGAGAGACAGAGCTCAGCCCGCCGGGTCGGCAATTGGTTCATCATCGTCCGTGCGCCCTCCTGGACAGACTTCCCAGGCTCCAGCAGGACGTGGCCGAGGCAGAGGAGGGGCACCCAGTTCAGCCGGTCCCCTGCACCGTATATATGCATTGGCAGGCCGGCAGGATCCTGAACCTTCCTCAGATGCGGCTACAGGTACACTATCGACATTTTCCTATGATATGCATGTGTTAATTGATATAGATTCTACTCCATCATATACCGCTCCTTGTATTGTTGAACATATTGGGAATTTGGAAATTCAGGACGAAAAGTAACCGTACACATAGGTAAAAGGTGAATACTGGGGATTGAGAAGGCTAAAATAGTAATTAAAGGGAAAAGATGCGTTATGAGAATGTTTCGAAAGTGGTTAAGACCCCAACCTGCCCCATATTACGTGATAAAGGTAGGGCGAGGGAGTTGAGGCAAACATACCATCATTAAGACACCGAAATAGATTAGGGTTTCGAGGTTAAGCGTGCTAGGGTGAGAGCAATTTTAGGATGGGTGACCCCCTGGGAAGTGTACTGAAAATTTCATAAATGTAGGAATAGGAGACGAGCGTGAAATTAGGGCAACCTAAGGGAAATTAGAGTATGTGGAGAGGTTACCTTATAGAAGCCACATAGGACGAGATAGACTAGACTGGTGAAGAGAAAGAAAGTGCAGTACAGCTTTGGAATTTGCATAGGCTTGAATAACGTTTGGAAGTATTTTATGGGCTAGTTGGTAGAAAATATATAAATGAATGCATACGACGCCCCACGCGCAAACATATTGGTGGACACGTGATGTGTGTCCTAGCGACCGGTGCTACGGTACAAAAGGCACCAATCGAATAAGGGTACTAAAGTTCAAGCGACAGCAAACTAAATAGTACCAGTGTTACAAGGTAAGTTGATGTCATTTACACTACAGGTTAAGATTATGGACGGACTACAAGACTAGTAATAACATTCGAGGACGAATGTTTCAAAGAGGGGAAGGATGTTATATCCCGTATTTTTAGACTAGGAAATTGAAATACGATCCCGTTATGCATCGCCTTGATATATATATCTCTTCTTGAGTACACCATTAGTAAAGAGTCGATCAGTATGATTTCAGGTAACTACTATTACTACTTCCTGATATGCTTTAAATTATATAGGTGATATGAGGAAATTTATAAAAAGGGATTTTCCTTATCATAAAGATATGAATTATTATTTTTTTTCCAAGAAAAGAAAATTATCTTTTTTACCATTTTGAGAACTTGTAGTACAAAAATTTGTACGCTTGGTATTAGGTTGGAAAAAAAAATTGTTAGAATTTGATAAAATATATATTTCGTAGATGTCTTAGTGAAACAATACCGTATGTGTTGATTTTATTAGGCAAATGTGATGTTTTCTTTTTTTTATACTCTAATAATTGTACCTTGAGATAGGAATAGAATTGTTAATTACCTTGACTTTTCCATGTGAATTCATATGATAGTGTTCCCATAGTGGACATGTACTTTAGTAAATTATAAAGTGTCAGCTAAGCACTTGCTAGATACATTTACACGTATGGATGTGTCCACCAGTATCAAAATAACAACAACTTCTTTCTTTCTCTAAAAGTAAACACGTTAGCAGCCACCATTCTTTTCCCAATTGATAGGGTACATATTTTGCACCGCCTAACATTCTTTATATAAATATGCTCAGCTCTTCATTTGACAATCAACTAGTTTTGATATAGTAGCCAAAATTATTTAAGACTAAAAAAAAATAGCGGTGATTGAAAATAATATTTTGTGTGTACCAAAAGATGTATGGACTAGTGCTATGTTACATGATCATGAAAATAAGTATATGAAGTCTATTAAAAATGAGCACTATTTAAGTGGATGAATCAAGATATTAATTACATGTGTAATTGGCTAAATTGTTGGGATAAGTCCATATAATACGTGCATGAAAATGAATTATAAAGAGCTTTAATTATGGTTTTAAAGCGGTATCATGATTCACGTGGGGAGACCATATGGCATCATAGGGGTTGAAGTAATCAACTCACCTATATTTTCTTGGATGAAATTAGCCACGTAAGAGGGGCACTAGGAAAAACCTGCTACTTTCTTATATCCTATAATATGTTGCACGTGCATATAATACTCTTGAACAATTCCAAAGAAATAAAGATGACAATTATTGTGTCCAGCACCCAATAGCCTTACCTTTAACATTATCTAGCAATTTGTTTTATCTACCTATTTACCTGTGTTATGAGAATAACGAGTTGGAGGGGATTTTGCTTAGTAAGAGAGGGAAACCACCGGCTGTAATAATTGCACTTCCTTTAGTAGTTAATGTGTGTAAATATGTAGACACTACAAAGGTGGAGTGGTTCTTGCTGCCGTATTGATGTTGTCACGTGAGTTTCTTGCTATTAATTACTGAAACAAATCTTGGAAATCATTCTCACGTCTTGCTTTCAAGCATGGATTTAAGGTAATTATTTTCTAAGAACTCACGGTAGCTCAAGTCATAGTAGTTGTACATGAGTAGGTTATGGGTTATCTTCTTATAGTATGGAGAGATTAAATTGTATTAGATGATATTGAAGTAGTTTTATTGTGCACAGATTGTGGTTGATGTTGTTACCGTTGTTTTTGTTGGTGTTGGTGTGCTAATCGGAGATTAATTAAAAGTTCGGGTTAGGCAAGTCATATAGAGGAAATACTGCCCGATTTCCGTTAAGTTCTTAACCAATCAAAATACTAACCAAGGAGTATAAATTAGGAAGTGATTCCCATAAGTAATTGGTCATAGATTTATAAGTTTGGGAAGTCGTAGTTTATTAATAATAGAGCTATTCTCATATTAATAGGCTAAAGGGGTGACGAAGCAAGCTTGGTTACGGTTGATCTATAATAGGTATGTTAAGGCTCGTCCCTTTTCTTTCTATAGCATGATCCCTATGTCACAAGTTTACGAATGCTTCCATAATTTCCCTATTTTCAAAAGTTAGAAGTCTATGACTCCAAGGTATAAGTATTTTCCTAATAGTTCATATTGGTTTTCCAAAACGTCCATATTTTCCAAAAACCAAGTTTTAAGAGGTTGAAAGCTTTTATGACTAAAATGACGAATATGATTTTATAATGAAAATCTTAAGCTATTTCTTGAGTTCTCAATTCTATTTATGGATAATGACTATTTTAAAGATTCCAAAGAATGTGAAACGATGCCTTATGATCCTGTTCTATGTTTTTCCGTGGTGTTACTCTCCATTGATAGTCTCGCCTTATAATAGTTGTCCCTTCAAGGTAAGACATGAAGACCATGATGATTCCATAATATAATCGGAGGTTACCGACCTTACGTCACTCCGATAGATACACAATTTTCTTCGGGCTCTCATGCATGTTGCTTATATGATATATATATGTATATGAGGGGGGGGGGGGCATATGTTGCGCTATAGACGCATTACCACCTAGTCAGCTGGCGTGATATCATCCCGGACGCGGGCCATATGTGGGTGAGCCGACGTACTACGGCGCTATGACATGTTCTATTTTCATAGGTATATGAACAAGAAATGTTTTTCAAATGAAAGATAAGCATGCATGGCATCTGCCTAAGAGGCACTTACATGTACAGGTTACCCTCTTAACCCTCTATATGCCCTATGATTTCATTATGTTATTGCTCGTATTTAATATTCCTTATTATGATACTTTTCATGTCTTACATACTCAGTACAATGCTCGTACTGACGTCCCTTCTTGCGGACGCTGCTTTTCATGCCACGCAGGTAAGCAGGTAGACGGATTCGATTCCTAGGAGCCCCACCAGCGGTACATTGAGAGCGCTCCAGTTGTTCCGGAGCTTCAGTCTATTGGTACTACTTTTGTGTATATATTGGGCATGGCAGAACCCGGCCCTTCTTGTGACTATATGTACTTTGTTTAGAGGCTCGTAGACAGATATGTACAGTCAGATGGTTTGCACTCTTGTTGTCCTCGTCGTTGTATAATATGTTAGTAAAGTTTATTGGCGCTCGCTACAATTATGCTATTAATAACGGTAGTGTTCACACGGCCCACTTAGTAAAAAGAATAAGACGTGAGATAAGAGGTGCTCGGTATGGTAGTATCGGGTGCCCGTCGCGGCCCTAGTTGGGTCGTGACAGCTACGAATACAAAATCGGCAGATTTATTAATATTTTTAAAAGAGAAGACTTGTTTAAAAGGAAACTATTTTTCTATCTTTGATATAAAACAATAGCAATAATTAAGCATCAATTGATACTTTCAATTTTAATTCGATTAATTTAAAGGTGTAAAATACTTATTATTTTTTATCAAATTTTGATTTGGATCATTCTAATTCAAATTATTAAATTAATTTTACATGTTTAAAACGAAACAAAATAGAAATTGATTTTCTATTTAAACGAAGAAATACTATTTTTTAATTTTTGGTAAATATTCTCGGTTTAGCTCATTTTATTTGTCATGTTGTCTTTTGCATGGTTTTTAAGAAAACGTCGATTAGAATTATAATTTGAATAATTTACATTATTCATTATTTGATCTGCATTTGATTTTTTTACGACATTAATCTCTTTTAAAATTTATTAGAGTAAGAATAAAAATGAAAAAGTAATTAAATTCTATCTTATTTTAAAATATAAATATTTTAAGTATATTTATTTTAGTAAACACAACAAATAAATGACATGGTGAAATAGCAAATACAACATTTTAATATCTAGATTAGATCTCAGGCTAATATAAAAAAAAAAAAAATTGTATGGTTTGACTACTTAACCTTTTGAAGAAAAGCAATTTCATTTGCTCCCACTAATGGATTGATATGCATGTGGCAATGAATCCATCATTATTGAATTAATGAGATATTTTGGAAATTACATGAATATTGTTTGATTTTTTAATATGGGGTGCACTTTTTTTTTTTAACATTATTAGTTTGCACTATATATATATATATACTATGTTCAAAACACGATTAATATAACATTGTAGTTTGTGATCCGTATCTAAAACTTTATTATATTAGTATTTGCTACGAATACAAAGTCTGCACTTTTGTTTTGACATTATTTGTTTTTCTAATACGGGGTTTACTTTTTTTTTTTTTTATATTGCTTCATTTTGTTAATATGCGGTCCACTTTTTTTTTCCGTGAGTTTGAAGATGGTGGGTTCCACTTTTTTTTTCTTCTTTTTATTTGTTTATTTATTATATTGTTTGGTGTTGTTTAGTATGGGGCCCACCCTTTATGGGGTGCACTTTTTTTTTGGACATTATTAGTTTGCACTATTTTTATGCATATAATATATATATATATATATATATATATATATATATATATATATATATATATATATATATATATATATATATATATATATATATATATATATTGTTGACATCCAATTTTGTCCCTCATTCATTTCAATTTATTTCTTCGGGCTTCTAAATTCATTGACGAGCTAAACATTTTTATTTTCACTATTATTTTACTGCTTCACTACTCTACTATCAACATTACTAGTATTACTTTATCACAAATTTTAAATGGTTCGCCATCGTTTCATTTTTCGGGTTCGGACTCGTTAAATTTAATTACAAGACAACACTTTGTTAATCCTTATTTTTCTACATATTTCACATAGTATATTTTGTACTGGTTATTAAGTTAAAAGCCCAAATAAATTAATTGAAGGAAGAAAGGGCCACATTTTTGGACCAACAAACGGATCAGCCCATATATTAAATAGCCCAAATCAGCTCACCACTACAAACGGACCAGCCCATTACACATTTTAAATCCGACCCGGCCCACGGTTTCTTTTTCATCCCTAAACCTAACCCCCTCAGTCGCCTCCCCCATTCCCTTCTCCCTCCTCCTCTCTCCACCTCTCCTCTCTCCTCACGCTCCCTCCACTCACTGCTGTCCCCCCACGCCTCACGTTCCTCTCCACTTCCCCTTGTTCCCCACGCCGCTCCTCTCTCTCATACGCTCCTCTTCATCCTCACTCTATAAATTAAAAAAGAATGATTCAGTATGGGGGGGGGGGGGATTTTCAGTATTTTGAGGGATTTTTCAGATTTTTGAGAAAAATGGATTCAGTATTTGAGGGACGGATTTAGAATACACGAGTATTTTTGTTACAAAATCTTCGATTAAATTTCGTCGTTGCTCGGCAAGAATTTTAACTACGACAGAGATACTTTAATTTTTGACTTGAGTTTCGAATCTGTCAATACGAGAGTAGATTCGAGGCCTCGACGCCCCATTTCACTGCACCCGAAAAAGGTCAGTAACTTTCTTCCCTTTTTTATCATTTCCAGCCTTGTCTGTTTAGTTTATCTTCGTAGCAAGTCGTTTTATTTCTGCGGTAAAATAGTTGCTGGATCGCCTTTCTGTTAGTATCAAAATCATGTTGTAGTATGAGTTGTTGGATGTAAATTCTAATTCATATAGGAAGCATGACAACTTTTTGTATTCCTTTGAATTTATGCGATAAAGTGTGAGTCATTAGCTTAGTCTCAACTCAGCATTTTTGGTTCTTTCTTGTGATCTCATTAACTTAAGCAAGTTCATACGAGTCAATGGTTGCTTTTGGTAGAAAAATGAACATACGACCTACTCCTTCGTGAATGCACAATATCTGACGGTAAATTGTATTGCTCGCATGTGACTAAGGTTTTTTAAGATATCAGTTTTACTGTTTGTAGTCCTAGAATGAATCTGGAGCAAAACTTCATTAGCTACTGATAGGATTATATTCAGAAGTCAAATTTGTGTATTTTTAGCATCATTGTGTTGTCTAAAAATAGAGTCTGATTCGTCTGAAATAAGATGGTTAGATGTTGTTTTATATTTCCATCAAGTTGGATATCTTTTAAACATACCTGGGTATTTCTGGCAGTCTTAGTATGTTCATATGTGACTCAAATCTGTGGAGTATATCTCTGTGTTTGACTCTATGTCATTGTGGGAGGAATATGTTTGTTGTTGAGTATTTGATAAATAAGATCTACGTCATATGTGTGTGTAAAGCATGAGAATCGAACTGAACTGTTTTCAGTTTCTGTGCGCATAAAAATAAGACTTTATTTGTGTATATGTTAAGACGATTGGGAAATGATTGTTTTCTTAAAAAAGAATTGAAGTATTAAGGGTAGGAATAGGTTAAAAGCAGTCCCCTGAAGGTTCTGTTTGATGTTTTCTGCAATTCTGTTCCTGTTTGGTTACGGTCTATTGGGTAAGCGGTTAGTACTAGGAGTCATTTAAACGTGCGTTAGTAGAAAACATGAAGTTATTGTGACATCCTTCCAACGTAGATCTGAATAGTAGTATGATGTATTTGTTCATGTGATTAGCTTGTAGTTCAATTTAAAAGACTAAGGAATCTGGTTCCACTTCCCTTTCATGTGATCAGGTTTCATGCGTTTTGAATATGTTAGGATCTTTAGCTGTTAATATGGTACCGAACATGAGTATTTCCTCTGGACTTAGTATGAGATATTAACCAACGATTTGTATAAGATTAAAGATGTCATGACATTGCTTCGGTGTTAGTTAGATGATGCTTGCATTTCTATGGGAATTCAAAATCTGAAGCTCGAGTATTATGTTAGCAGCCCAGTAGTTTTTCTAAATTTTTTCTTTAAGCGGGAGTTTCAGCCTTTTTATGAATCGCTGGTTGTTGGGATGTTTCGTTACTGTTTTCCTGCCCAGATTTCATATTCGCTAACACTTGTTTTACCTCGTTTATGCTATTGGGAGTTGGGTTTAGTTTATAGTTGAAAATCTTAGCTGGTTAACTAATCGTTTAGTTCAAACCTCGTTGTAGCAAGAGTTAAATTTGGACAGTTGTAGGCATCATGACACTTACGAAAATATATTCTTGCAAGTTGTGAATTTCCCTCTCTGATTTTTATATTCGTTATGGGTCCTATCATTATTCTAATCCTATTTTTCTTTCATTTTGCATGAACACCGGAGCCGAAGAGTTTCATTTTGAGACTCGACGACACCGCCATTACGCGGAGCCCGCACACCCTCACTTTTCCTGGCCTTTGCACTGCTTGGACAACAAAATATAAGAGATTTTATCCTTCTGTTGAAGCCGGACATGGCTATGGGTCATCTTACATATTTCTGCTTGATTTCACTTATTTGCATTAGAATGACTTTATCTTTAATTATGTGTTTTGTTGCGTTAGAAGAAACTAACAATGTGAAGAAGAATAAGGATTGCTTTGTTCTATGTTGCCACTCCTTAATAAAAGAAACATCTGAAAATGTAGAATCAACAATGGCAATGGCCACAACAGCTACGAACACTTATACGAAGTGAACAAATATCAGGAGATTTAAAGTTTCAATGGAATATAAGTAAAGGAGATGAAGAAATGTCTACACTGGCCAGTTTTAAAGCCGCAGAAGAAGAGAGTAAAAAAGGAATTTGAAGTTAAGGAAAGTCAAACCTCCATTAAGTCATATTGAAGTATTTTAACGCCTGGCTATTATTGGGAGGAATTAGAAGGGTTGTTAGACCAGTCAACAAAGAGCTAAAATCCCATAACACATTTTTAGTCATTGCTTTTTTACTTTTAAACACTAATTCCTACTCTTCTTAGTTTAAATCAACTACTTTATAGGATAATACTTATATTTTATACTTAGCCTAATTAATTGTTAGTCCGGTCGGTTAACCATTGTTAATGGGTCTTAAAGGATGCCTAATACCTTCCCTTTAGACTAATTGAACCCTTGCCTAGAATCTTAAGTTTCGCAGACTTTTAAAACAGAATTAACTTTAAAATAACTTTAATAAATTTAGGTGTCCTAATTCATCATAAATAATTAGGTGGCGACTCCTCAAAATAAATAAAAAACAGGAATCACCAATATGTTATACTTCTAATTTAACCCGGTTAAAAAGGGGTATAACAGCTTGGCGACTCCGCTGGGGACACTTAGGTTCTAACCATAACGGACTTAGTTTTAATTAGGCTTTGTGTGCTTGCTTTAATTACTTTATTGGTTATAAACTGCTTACATGCTATTAGTTGTTTGTTTGATATAAACTGTTTAAGTGTTACTGCTTTGATAAATTGTCATTCCGTTCATACTTCCTCCACTTCTGGAAAACTCACACTATCATACGTACATGCGAGGTGTGCTTAGCGTACCCACAAATTTCTTCGTAGAATCCAAATTTTAGGAGAGTTGGCGTATGCGCGGGGTGTCCGAATAACGGTGACCGCGTAGCCTTGTCACTCGAGTGGTCCACTCGGGAACCTTGCGTCTAGTAAACCCGCTCTTAGTCAACCTAGGATAGAGCTAAACCAACACCCTTTATTAAGAGCATACATTTCATGACCTAGGAGGTTTAATACCCTTGGTGTATTAAACCCATTAGACGACTTTACCCAAACGTCTAAGCGGGTTCACGACCCCAAGTTACACTAAGCATACTTTATGTGCATGTTTGAAGGATAATAGTGCCTAAATATTGACTACTTGCTTTAATTAATTAAACTTTAGGAGGGAGGGAATAACTAACGTCTCTATGACAGGTATGGATTTGCATTGGAGTACAACAAACGATGAAGACCAAGGGCATCACAAAATGGAGCTAGATGTCATATTTACTTTACTTAGATTAGGAAACATCTTATGTAATAAATATTACATTACTTTTGTACTTTATTTTGGGAAATAGAATTTGTTTAATTAATCAAAAGCAGTGGGATGACGTATTATGGCACACTTTACCCTTCAAACAAACGTTAGGCCTACCTCTGGCACAAAGAGGTCACATGCATATTAGGACGCGTTATTGTTTGATATACTCATTTACAACTTGTTTGACTATTTGTTACATGACTTACTTGACTTTACGTGATCATGACTTTACCTAGATATGTCAATGAGACTAACATCATTTGCACTTTATGTTTCTTTTTATTTTATTCCCAAAGAGTTGATTCGTGTTGACGCTCGAGCTGGCTGACCATCCTTACCTCACGAGGTCAAAGACATCATCATTACCGCGACGTAGTTGGCTATTCAAGGAAAATAAATTATTATGTCTGATCTAGCCGTATCTATTTCAACTGGTTTAGAAAACATCGTGATCTCTAGTGATCCCCCGAGACTTCTGAACACAGAACTACTATTCAAATTGATGAACACATCGCCCGCCTGACTCAAGAAATTGAGAATCTACGTGGAGAACTAAATCGAGTTAGGGACTTGACCAATTTATCCATCACACTCCAAAGTCCACCCCCTGAACCTAGAAATACTGCACCAAACCCACCTCGTTTTCCATCACTCGAATCTCCAGTTCCTGAACATTTTCCTCCACAAAACAATGCACCTACCAACAACAACTTACTTCCAATCACCCCCGCAAATCCACCAAATCCATCATCCGTCTATACCCCTCCACAGAGGTAACCACCCACCTACACTACCTACGCTACTCCTGATCCACCACCCGTCAACCCACCAAGTCAATCGCTAGTTCACACTCCCTATGTTCCTTTTCCCACCAACACTAATCCACCACCTACAACTACTCCTCTAAACCCACCAAATCAACCACCTACAAACATCACTTATAACACACCACCTCCAGTCCAAAACACTCCTACCGTCCAAACTTATCCAACCCAACATCTACAAGGGGCACATTTTGTCACTCCAAATACACAGTATGTGCCTACGGTATATGCAGCGGAAACACAAGCCTTTACCAACCCAGTAACGGTCAGGTTCCAACCTGAGGTAGATCAATACGAGGAAATGGAAAAGGATGCAAAAGCAGGGGCATATAACATATTGCTAAAAGAGATCCATAGTCTCAAAGAAGCGATGAGAAACCTTCAAGTTGCTATGGGAACTAAGAGTGTAGAATACGAGGATCTCTGTGTTCATCCTGACGTCGATTTACCCGTAGGCTACAAACCGCCAAAATTTGATACATTTAATGGAACAGGCGACCCTCATACCCACTTAAGGGCTTATTGTGGCAAACTGGTTGGAGTGGGTAGAGACCAGAACATAAGGATGAAGCTCTTCATAAGAAGCT
The DNA here is from genome assembly GCF_019175385.1 of Lycium barbarum. Lineage (NCBI taxonomy): Eukaryota > Viridiplantae > Streptophyta > Magnoliopsida > Solanales > Solanaceae > Lycium > Lycium barbarum. The sequence continues at coordinate 130,272,848 of NC_083341.1, forward strand.
TATCTGGCGAGGCTCTTACTTAGTATACACAACAAGACGTCCGTAAATGGCATGGTTGGAATGACATGGCGCAAGACTTTATGGACAGATTCAGTTTTAACACCGATATCACGCCAGATAGAGTCTACATGACTAAGTTAACCAAGAAGTCAACTGAGACGTTCCGCGAGTATGCGTTACGTTGGAGGTCAGAAGCGGCCAGGGTTCAACCCCCGATGAGTGATAGAGAAATGACTGCCACCTTCATTGAATGCCAAGCTGGCATATTTTATGATAAAATGATAGGCATGATGGGGCAAAAATTCACAGAAGTTGTACGAATGGGAGAAGCCTTGGAAGAAGGAATCAAATCAGGAAAAATTCAGGATCTTACAGCTTTGCACGCTGTAAGCAAAGCTATTCAATATGGTTCTATCAGTGGGACTAAAAAGAAGAAAGAAGACGCAACTGCAGTCATGAACATCCAAGGGCATAAGCCAAGCCGTTACATACTTTAACCATCCACAACAACCTTTCAACCCTTACCACTACGGTGAACCCTACCAAGATCCACTATCTCCTTACCCTGTCTACAACACCCAAGCAAATTACTACCAACCCCGAGCACCTCCATATCAAAACCCACGTCCATATCAATCCGTTCAAGCTCCAACTTACCAAAATCGACCACACGCTACACCTAAAACCCATCCAAACCATGACATCAAAAATACCCGTAATTACACTCCGTTCGCTGAACCCTTGGCTCAATTATTCGAAAGACTAAAAGCTGCAGGTCTGATACAACCAGTTGAAGGGAAAGTTCCCGGTCCTATTCCAAGATGGTTTGATGGTTCCAAGCGTTGTGCATACCATTCTGGAGTTGCTAGGCACGACACTGAGGATTGCTTTGGTCCCAAAAACAAAATCGAAGCCTTGATCAAGGAAGGAGCGATCAAGCTCACTGGAGCTAGGCCCAATGTGGAAAACAATCCTTTACCTACTCACGAAGACGCCAAGGTAAGGATTTGAAAGAAGCCATTGCGTCAATCAGAAAGGTGGAAAGGGGCATGTCATCAACTTCTGTCGCTCCCGTGGGAACAATCCAAAGACAAACACACATGAAGATTACTGCTACAACTACTCACAACACCAAGGCACCGACCATACGGGGTGTTGAACCAGGAGAGACTCTGAAGAATCGGACTTGTACTCCGTCCCTGATTCGCCGGGAGTCTTGGTAGATTGAACATGTAGTGAACTTTTATTTTTAAAGGCTTGAATCATGCTCAAAACTTTTGTTTGCTTTGCTTCATCTTTTGGAAGCTTAATTGCAAAATCTATGAATGCATTTCTGATTTTCCTTAATTATCTATTATTGTTATTTTCTACTTTATTTATCAAAGCTACCAACTCTATGATGTGTGACATAAAATGAACGAACAGATAACATGCGTCTCGAGAGACTAACAAAGAAAACTAGAGGACAAGACAAGATTCCACTTGGAAGAAATTGAAATAGCCGATAGACAATGACACAAGCATTAAAGCTATCAGTCAAGAAGACATTGAAAGACAATATTAGGTTAGACAGCCTAGTTTGCAACCTTTCCTTTAATACCAGTACGAACTACGCTGACCTGATTCCCGTGGCGGGATACATAGGCAGCCCACATAGGGTTCGGTTGCATTATAACAGAAAATCCAAAAAATCCTTATGTAAGGAGAACTACACATGACCTGATTCCCTCAGTGAGATTCGCAGACTATCAACATACGGGTCAGTCATGTTTAGGTAGAAAACCAACAAACCTTTTACCATTTACACAATAGAACTACGCTGACCTGATTCCCTTGGTGGGATACGTAGGCAATCCACATCGGGTTCGGTCCCTTTATCAAATTCTCAAACCATTTTTTTGTGAACCTCACGAACTACGTTCTGACCTGATTCCTTTGGAGGGATACGTAGGCAACCTATACAAGGTTCGGTCACACCACAACACAAGTTTAGTATACTCTCACGAGGTCAAAACTGGGGCATATTTTGAAAGATATAGACGAGAGAATGTTTGGACATCGTTAATATTAAGGCTACCAGACAGGAAATAGTATAGACAAACGACTCTTTAATTGTTTCAGAAGTGTCACAATCTGAAGTTGGAAGAAATATTTTACAACTTACATACATATATATTTACATATACATCTTTCCTTACATACATATACTCACGTATATAACTCTCCTTATACATATACTTACATGAATACCTTTCAAATGAAACACTTTCTTTCAATTGTTTCACTACTGTTCATATACCGAGGCTTGAACGGAGATCACAAAATCCAAACAAACAAGACGAATGGAACGCTAGCAACATCAAGCTTCGAGTCGACACGAATCAACTTCCCCCTCCCAAACTAAGAATTTTTCTTTGAGTGCAGGAATTAAGAGACCGCGAGACCGACAGTCAAGTCTATCAATCACGGCCGAAAGCATCATCTGGCCCATTATGGCCTCGCCTTAAAATCCAGACGGCTTTATTTCTAACTTTATCTTTAATTTCATTTTATCACAACAACATTATGACTTTATTAACAGATATACATGTTTTGTAGGTTGTCGAGATTGAAGGCGAATCAAATCAGGATTGCGTGTCATTAATTCGGCCTGTCATGATACCATCAACATCATTAGCCAAAACGGCTATTCTATCACTTTACTCCGTGCTTTATCAATTGCTTTATTATTCACTTTATCTACTTTAACGACGTTACCCTAGACTTTATAGGAATCGTCATTCATTTTTACAACTTTACCCTGAACTTTACAGGGATCTGCATTCACCTGAGCTTTACAGGGGTTTGCATTCACTTTACAACTTTACCCTGAACTTTACAGGGACCTGCATTAAGTCTCCGAAAATAACCGGAGACATTATCCTGAACTTTACAGGATTTGCATCAAGTCTCCGAAAACAACCGGAGACATCATTTACATTTTATCCTGAACTTTACAGGATTTGCATTAAGTCTCCGAAAACAACCGAAGACATTATCCTGAACTTTACAGGGTTTGCATCAAGTCTCCGAAAACAACCGGAGACATCATTTACATTTTATCCTGAACTTTACAGGATTTGCATCAAGTTTTCGAAAACAACCGGAAACATTATCCTGAACTTTACAGGGTTTGCATCATTAAATCTCCGAAAACAACCGGAGATATCATTTACATTTTATCCTGAACTTTACAGGATTGCATCAAGTTTCCGAAAAAAAACCGGAAACATTATCCTGAACTTTACAGGGTTCGCATCATTAAATCTCCGAAAACAACCGGAGACATTATCCTGAACTTTACAGGATTTGCATTAAATCTCCAAAGACAACTGGAGACATCATCCTGAACTTTACAGGATTGCATCAAGTTTCCGAAAACAACCGGAGACATCATCCTGAACTTTACGGGGTTTGCATCATGACTCCGAAAACAACCGGAGATATCATTCATTTACATTTTATCCTGAACTTTACAGGATTGCATCAAGTTTCCAAAAACAACTGGAAACATTAACCTGAACTTTACAGGGATCTGCATCATTTACTTTACCTACTTTAAACGACTTTACCGTGAACTTTACAGGGATCATCATTCACTTTACTTTAACAACTTTACCTCGGACTTTACGGGAATCTTTATCATGACTCCGAAAATAACCGGAGATATCACATGGCTACACAGCCTCACCTGCGCAAGCCAAATGACTATACACTTACTTACTCTTTACTTTATTACTTTACTTTTTCATCTATACTTTACCTACTTTAACGACTTTACCTTAAATTCCGCAGACATCATTTATCATCGAGTCCCGGAAGACAGCCGGAGGCCTTATTACTATCATTAAAATCTCCAAATACAACTGGAGATATTATTACATCCTCGTCATACGCATCACACATTCGTTCAAATCCCTGAAGACAACCAGAGACAACATTTGGCCACACTGCCTCATTATAAGCCACACGGCTTCATCCTCACTCTCACACTCATATTTATTATCATTTTTACATTCTTTTGTGCACTTTCAACTTTATACCAAACTATATTACTGATTTTGACATGAATTTCAGCTTTGACAGAAAATACAACCTACAGAGACATAGTGCAACGTGGAACTTTATCTTACCCAGTGAACTGGGGCAAACATGCTGAAGATGAATATCAAACTCACAGGGAAAGGTCACGAATCTACTCTCGAACTCAACTCCACCTACGTCCACAAACATGTGATACTTAGGTTACCCAAAAAATTTCTTTCATATGCACCGGTAAGACTCTATTCAATCAATTCTTTTCACGATCTCGTACCCTTTTCTATATCCTAGTGTCTCCATAACTCAACACTGGGGCATTTTGGAGAATTTACATCGTGTCTAGTAGAGTCCTACTTATGGGTGTGTTGTGCACCACATTTATAATTAGGAGGCTATAAACATACGGTCCGTTCTCAAACACTGTCGTCATCTGTCTTCGACCCGCGAGGATACAAATGGCATCTCATCCAACATCCTTTCAAATCATTAACACCTCTCAATACTCCGTCAATCTTTGCTTCTCAACAGCCAAATCTCACCATAGCTCCTTCTACCCCCCTAATATTTTCCGCCTAACCCCTATTATCTCAAGTTCTTCCAAGTTCATATTTGTCAGTCGGAACAAAATTGGCTACTACGTTAACTTCTTCGCTCGAAAACTCTTACATCGTCTTTGGTCGAAGAGGGGCATCTGTTGACATCCAATTTTGTCCCTCATTCATTTCAATTTATTTCTTCGGGCTTCTAAATTCATTGACGAGCTAAACATTTTTATTTTCACTATTATTTTACTGCTTCACTACTCTACTATCAACATTACTAGTATTACTTTATCACAAATTTTAAATGGTTCGCCATCGTTTCATTTTTCGGGTTCGGACTCGTTAAATTTAATTACAAGACAACACTTTGTTAAATTCTTATTTTTCTACATATTTCACATAGTATATTGTGTACTGGTTATTAAGTTAAAATCCCAAATAAATTAATTGAAGGAAGAAAGGGCCACATTTTCGGACCAACAAACGGATCAGCCCATATATTAAACAACCCAAATCAGCTCACCACTACAAATGGACCAGCCCATTACACATTTTAAATCCGACCCGGCCCATGGTTTCTTTTTCATCCCTAAACCTAACCCCTTCAGCCGCCTCCCTCATTCCCTTCTCTCTCCTCCTCTCTCCACCTTTCCTCTCTCCTCACGTTCCCTCCACTCACTGTTGTCCCCCCACGCCTCACGTTCCTCTCCACTTCCCCTTGTTCCCCACGCCGCTCCTCTCTCTCATACGCTCCTCTTCATCCTCACTCTATAAATTAAAAAAGAATGATTCAGTATGGGGGGGGGGGGGGGGGATTTTCAGTATTTTGAGGGATTTTTCAAATTTTTGAGAAAAATGGATTCAGTATTTGAGGGACGGATTTAGAATACACGAGTATTTTTGTTACAAAATATTTTTTTTAAAATATGCTCTTGAACATTTAAATCAGAAAACACTCTGTTGAATTATGAGATTTGTGACGAAAGGTTAAATTCTTGACGATTCGATTAACTTTCGTCGTTGCTCGACAAGAATTTTAACTACGACAGAGATACTTTAATTTTTTACTCGAGTTTCGAATCTGTCAATACGAGAGTAGATTCGAGGCCTCGACGCCCCATTTCACTGCACCCGAAAAAAGTCAGTACCTTTCTTCCTTTTTTTTTATCATTTCCAGCGTTGTCTGTTTAGTTTATCTTCGTAGCAAGTCGTTTTATTTCTGCGGTAAAATAGGGTCTGGATCGCCTTTCTGTTAGTATCAAAATCATGTTGTAGTATGAGTTGTTGGATGCAAATTCTAATTCATATAGGAAGCATGACAACTTTTTGTATTCCTTTGAATTTATGCGATAAAGTGTGAGTCATTAGCTTAGTCTCAACTCAGCATTTTTGGTTCTTTCTTGTGATCTCATTAACTTAAGCAAGTTCATACGAGTCAATGGTTGCTTTTGGTAGAAAAATGAACATACGACCTACTCCTTCGTGAATGCACAATATCTGACAGTAAATTGTATTGCTCGCATGTGACTAAGGTTGTTTAAGATATCAGTTTTACTGTTTGTAGTCCTAGAATGAATCTGGAGCAAAACTTCATTAGCTACTGATAGAATTATATTCAGAAGTCAAATTTGTGTATTTTTAGCATCATTGTGTTGTCTAAAAATAGAGTCTGATTCGTCCGAAATAAGATGGTTAGATGTTGTTTTATATTTCCATCAAGCTAGATATCTTTTAAACATACCTGGGTATTTCTGGCAGTCTTAGTATGTTCATATGTGACTCAAATCTGTGGAGTATATCTCTGTGTTTGACTCTATGTCATTGTGGGAGGAATATGTTTGTTGTTGAGTATTTGATAAATAAGATCTACGTCATATGTGTGTGTAAAGCATGAGAATCGAACTGAACTGTTTTCAGTTTCTGTGCGCAAAAAAATAAGACTTTATTTGTGTATATGTTAAGACGATTGGGAAAGGATTGTTTTCTTAAAAAAGAATTGAAGTATTAAGGGTAGGAATAGGTTAAGAGCAGTCCCCTGAAGGTTCTGTTTGATGTTTTCTGCAATTCTGTTCCTGTTTGGTTACGGTCTATTGGGTAAGCGGTTAGTACTAGAAGTCATTTAAACGTGCGTTAGTAGAAAACATGAAGTTATTGTGACATCCTTCCAACGTAGATCTGAATAGTAGTATGATGTATTTGTTCATGTGATTAGCTTGTAGTTCAATTTAAAAGACTAAGGAATCTGGTTTCACTTCCTTTTCATGTGATCAGGTTTCATGCGTTTTGAATATGTTAGGATCTTTAGCTGTTAATATGGTACCGAACATGAGTATTTCCTCTGGACTTAGTATGAGATATTAACCAACGATTTGTATAAGATTAAAGATGTCATGACATTGCTTCGGTGTTAGTTAGATGATGCTTGCATTTCTCTGGGAATTCAAAATCTGAAGCTCGAGTATTATGTTAGCAGCCCAGTAGTTTGTCTAAATTTTTTCTTTAAGCGGGAGTTTCAGCCTTTTTATGAATCGCTGGTTGTTGGGATGTTTCGTTACTGTTTTCCTGCCCAGATTTCATATTCGCTAACACTTGTTTTACCTCGTTTATGCTATTGGGAGTTGGGTTTAGTTTATAGTTGAAAATCTTAGCTGGTTAACTAATCGTTTAGTTCAAACCTCGCTGTAGCAAGAGTTAAATTTGGACAGTTGTAGGCATCATGACACTTACGAAAATATTTGCTTGCAAGTTGTGAATTTCCCTCTCTGATTTTTATATTCGTTATGGGTCCTATCATTATTCTAATCCTATTTTTCTTTCATTTTGCATGAACACCGGAGCCGAAGAGTTTCATTTTGAGACTCGACGACACCGCCATTACGCGGAGCCCGCACACCCTCACTTTTCCTGGCCTTTGCACTGCTTGGACAACAAAATATAAGAGATTTTATCCTTCTGTTGAAGCCGGACATGGCTATGGGTCATCTTACATATTTCTGCTTGCTTTCACTTATTTGCATTAGAATGACTTTATCTTTAATTATGTGTTTTGTTGTGTTAGAAGAAACTAACAATGTGAAGAAGAATAAGGATTGCTTTGTTCTATGTTGCCACTCCTTAATAAAAGAAACATCTGAAAATGTAGAATCAATAATGGCAATGGCCACAACAGCTACGAACACTTATACGAAGTGAACAAATATCAGGAGATTTAAAGTTTCAATGGAATATATGTAAAGGAGGTGAAGAAATGTCTACACTGGCCGGTTTTAAAGTCGCAGAAGAAGAGAGTAAAAAGGGAATTTGAAGTTAAGGAAAGTCAAACCTCCATTAAGTCATATTGAAGAATTTTAACGCCCGGCTATTATTGGGAGGAATCAGAAGGGTTGTTAGACCAGTCAACAAAGAGCTAAAATCCCATAACACATTTTTAGTCATTGCTTTTTTACTTTTAAACACTAATTCCTACTCTTCTTAGTTTAAATCAACTACTTTATAGGATAATACTTATATTTTATACTTAGCCTAATTAAGTGTTAGTCCGGTCGGTTAACCATTGTTAATGGGTCTTAAAGGATGCCTAATACCTTCCCTTTAGACTAATTGAATCCTTGCCTAGAATCTTAAGTTTCGCAGACTTTTAAAACAGAATTAACTTTAAAATAACTTTAATAAATTTAGGTGTCCTAATTCATCATAAATAATTAGGTGGCGACTCCTCAAAATAAATAAAAAACAGGAATCACCAATATGTTATACTTCTAATTTAACCCGGTTAAAAAGGGGTATAACATATATATATATATACTATGTTCCAAACACGATTAATATAACATTGTAATTTGTGCTCCGTATCTAAAAATTTATTATATTAGTGTTTGCTATGAATACAAAATCTGCACTTTTTTATATTATTTGTTTTTTTAATATGGGGTTCACTTTTTTTTTTTTTAATATTGGTTGATTTTGTTAATATGGGGTCCACTTTTTTTTTTCCGTGAGTTTGGAGATGGTGGGTTCCACTTTTTTTTATATTGTTTGGTGTTGTTTAGTATGAGGCCCACCTTTGTTTTTGTAAGGGACAACGGACGACGAAGCATGGGTCTAAACCCATGCTTCTATATAGTTATAATTCCAAAAGCAACGGAAATTTAGATCTTTCATTAAATTAATAGTTAACATACTTTGGTGCCTAATAATTACAAAGTATAAAATAAATTGGAAGTTCTTTAAATTTAATCTTTGGATAACCATGTTTTTGATGACACTATAACGAAGAAAATAACTAATAAACATCCGATTTAGAGCGCTAGTTATTTTGTTTAATCACATAGAATTGTATGAATTCTTTTGATTCAACAAAATAGATCAAAGTTTATAATATTTGTCAAATAACTAGTCATAAATTACTGTTTAATTTTATTTAGTTATTTGTGTTAGGGGGAGGGATAATTACAAAATCGACTCTCACTAATCACCATATGGTGAAGAATGAACTACCCTCCAACATCTATACTTTAATTTTATTTTATATTCTTGGTAAATTTACTTAGTAAATTGTATAATAACGTGCAAAACATACATGATTTTAAGATTCTTTTACTTCTAGATATCAAGAAACTACTATATCAGCTTTCATGTCAACCTCTGAAGACATAAAGTTCTTTTTTGGGTAAAATGTAAAGCTAATAGAATTATGAGTACGTGAAATATCTACACTATCAAGAATAGAGATAACGTTGTTATCATCTTGAAATCTAAACAAAAGATGCACAAATTAAATACTCCCTCCGTTTTATTTTATGTGAACTCATTTGACTGAGCACGACATTTAAGAAAGAATGAAGACTTTTGAAACTTGTGGTTCAAAATAAGTCTTGAATATTTGTGTGACTGTAAATCATTTCATAAAGCGAATTTGTTTCCAAATTAGGAAAGAGGTCATTCATTTTGACACGAACTAAAAAGAAAATAGGTTCACATAAATTGAAACAGATGGAGTAGGAATCAGTAGTGGATTGATTTTATATATTAACGGAAGTTGTAATGTAATTACAAGTAATATTACCCAAAAATTTGTTTGTCATAATGACAGGGAATAACGTGCAAGTAACTTTTAAAGGTACTAAATCTATATCTATATTATTTTAAAAGCATGAATATAAAATGTTGGTTGACCAAAATATCCTTCAAATATTGAACGACTTTTATGCTTTCTAAATTTTTTTTAAAAAAAATAATCTTACGTAGGATATAATTGTAATTAAGAGCTTAATTCGAATTCAATTAATCTAGAAAGGTAAGTTGAAGTAGAATTAAGTTTGATGTCAAACTCTTTCTTTGGCTAAAATTTCAAGCATAAATTCTTCGTTAAAATAAAATTTACATATTTGAAAATACATAAAAAGTATTATAAGTCTGCATAATTAATAATTCACAGTATATGAAAAGAGTTGGAAAAAATAGTAGTCAAGAAAAAAAAAATTGATTCCCCAAATAAATCAACCCTCATTAAAATTGATGGGGACTATTTATTTTATTTTTATTTTTTTGCCGTTGACCATTTCAATAATGCGAAAAGTATGCATGGACGCTCTACAACCACGTCAAGCAGCAAACGCTCTTGGGATGTCAGAATACAAAATTTAGAAAGTTTTTTTATTCCTTTTGGAGAAATTAAGATACGTTAAAGGAACTAATTATTTAAGTTTCTATTTTTAATAGGTTAAAAGAGACGGAAGTGTGAGGACCCAGCATGTATGCTTGCAGCCCCCGGGCCTGAGCACTATGAACATGAACATGACATGACATACTTGGGTATTGTGTGAAAGGGTGCTTAGCCAGTTCGACATTGCGCTGCAACGCCTTGAACCCGCGACCTTGCAGTCACCTTTACATTCCCCTGAGGGAATCGCCTCTTACCAGTTGTGTAAAGGTGACTGCAAGGTCGCGGGTTCGAGGCGCTGCAGCGCAATGTCGAACTGGCTAAGCACCCTTTCACACAATACCCAAGTATGTCATGTCATGTTCATGTTCATGGGGCTCAGGCCCAGGGGCTGCAAGCGTACATACTGGGTCCTCCCAAAAAAGGCGCCTTGTGTTTGAGGATCCACAGGGGTGTCTAAGACCTGGCCCACTGCCGGTTGCCCTCTATGCTTGGCATGTTACACTGAAGTATTGTGTGAAAGGGTGCTTAGCCAGTTCGCACACGCTGCAGCGCTTCGAACCCGCGACCTTGCAGTCACTTTTACATTCCCCTGAGGGAATCGCCTCTTACCAATTGAGCTGGAATGTAAAAGTGTCAGCAAGGTCGCGGGTTCGAAGCACTGCAGCGTGTATTCTCGAGCTGGCTAAGCACCCTTTCACACAATACCCCTGTATGTCAAGCATGCCAAGCATGGAGGGCAACCCGCAGTGGGCCAGGTCCTAGACACCCCTGTGGATCCTCACAGGAAGGGAGTTCTTAAATATTTGGAAATCAACGAGAAAAAAATTGCAATTGAAGGTTTATATTTTAGGTACGCATGTTGCATTATTTAAAACAAGATATATTCGTGCAAAGCATGAACATAGAGGCTAGTATTAAAAAAAAAACAAATAAAGCAATTAGAAGTTAATAAGAATTGGGTGGGTTGAATTATGATTACCATCTTAGCCCATTTCGGCCAAACCAATTTCAGCCCAAGTAACTTTTGAGCAGGTCAATAACTCGGTCATTTGCACAAATGTCCTATTTCGGGGGTGGTCTTTAAATTTTGCCCCTCAAATTGCTGGTCTTTAATTTTTACCCTTTGGTACTTTAAGTGACCAAAAATACCCCTGAGATATTGGGTTCGAACCCCAAATAAAAAAATCGCAAGGTAGAATTTTGTAGCAAATTATGCCTATTCGGCCTAACTTCTGTAGAAACCTAGCAAAATGAAAAAAAAATCATAAGGCAAGATTTCGTAGCAAAGTACGATAATTTGGGTTAAAGTTATGCCTTAAGGCATAGTTCTGTGGAAATTAAGTTATTCTATAGAACTATACCTTGAGGCATAGTTTCTATATAGAAGTTATGCCTCTGATAGGGTTCGAACCCGAACTTATGGTTTCATAGACCAGCGAATAAGGTTACTTTAGCCCACAAATTTTCATTAAATGAGAAGTAGGGGAAAAAATTAAAGATCACAGATATGAGGGACAAAAATCAAAGAGCAGTGTGTTTGAAGGATAATCCGCGCAAAAAAATGTCAAGAACCCACTCATTTATTAACTCAGCCTATTTTGACCCACTAAAATTCAGCGCAACTTGCCCATTTGACGCCTCTACAGAGAAGTAATTTGAGATCCATTCTTGTCTAAAGTATTCTAAATTTCCATTTTAGCTCAATGGATGTCTTCATATCAACTTGTGCACTTAAGTTGGCATGGAGGGACCCTATTTTTAAAACTTTCAACACTTGCATTAGATATGTAGAGAATTTTCAGTAACATTATACTAAATCGGTTCTATGTGGTAGTAATATTTTTCATGCTTCTATTTACTAGTACATAATTTCACGATGACTTCACAAATAGCGATAGGAAATATTCCCTTCTTTTTAGTTATATTGCAGGAAAAAAAAAATCTTCTCATCGAGTGTAAAAAGAACAATGGAAAATATTGGTGGCAAGACATTGCAAATCCGCCTGTTTAGAATGGCACACGACTATTTCTCTTAGACGCATCACATGTTGATCAGTGGATTTTTCATAGTTGGTGTTGCCACGCATGAAGTCATTTTTATGGAATTGATTATTTGCCAAATTGACAATGAAAACGAATACTTGCAGGCATTCCAAGTTCCAAATTACTCGGCCACGAAGAAGTTTTAAAAGGTACAACATATGCACTGAAACAAAACGTTGAAAAAGACAGACTATGACTCGACTTGATTCGCCTCGAGCTCAGTCATAGAGCATGGCTCATACTGTAGCAAATCTCAAATAAAACTGGCTCGGGTTTTGCTAGCAACATAATTGAGCTTTGCTCCAACTGAAGTCACCTCTCAGAACTGCAGCAAGTTCGACCAAGCTCGGCTCGATGCCAGATCGAAAATATTATCAACCTCAATCTTTTGTCTGACTATTCGTTGGACATGTTAATACAACTTACCCCAATTTTAATCTCTTTCACTTTGATCTAATTGCTCTGGAGACAGCAGTAGTCAAATCAAAATATTATTAATCTCAATCTACTCTAAATCCATTAGATCAAAATGAAAGAAATTAAAATTGGCGTCACCAGTATTAACTCGTCCAACAAATAGTCAGACAAGTTACTGTCATATGATATCAAGGAATGCAAAAAAGAATACATAAAAATGTAAAATGACTTTAAAGACCATAAATGTAATAAATATTTTGAAGTCAATTAACTGGAACGTCACATGTGGGCATAGAAAACAGAATAAACTCTATTAGATAAATATACTTTATAAAATTACCTTGGTGAATAACTGGAAGGAAAAAAAAAATTGCACGGCAGTGCTATTCAGAAATTACATGGCTTTACCTGAAAGTCATGAAAATATTTGAAGTTTGAAATAAACAACCACAACATCAATTCATTGTAGCACGTCTCATTTCAAGCACACATTTCTAAACACTTAGCATTATAATTACAAAGTTGAAGACACCATCCGATGCTTATCGATAGACAACTTCAGCCTTAGGTGATGCACGCTGAAATTTTGTTAGCTCTTTCAGTATTTTGATTGTTGCAGATGTTTTAACAAACCAAGAGGCCTCAATTACCATCTTCACCAGCACAGGAGACTTGGCTAACAGAAGCTTGATAAGCTGCATCTCACGCTTTGAGCCCACAGTATTTCTTAGCTTAACCTCCCTAAGGTGATCAAATATGACATCTGAAAAAGCTTCCACTTCAAGACATTCTAGTGCTGGAATATTATTATCATTGTAATCAACCACCTAAGGAAGATTAACAAAGACCCATCTCTGTAAACTTATTGAGGATAAAAAGTAGTATGAAAATAAGAAAGACAAAGGAAAGTCAAAAACCTGAATTTCCATATATTGCAAACACGGGAAGCTTCTAATCAAGCAAAAAGCACATGAGATGATGTCCAATTTACCCAGATATGAACAATGTAGGTAAAGATGCTTGACACAATTAAGATCAAAGGGAAGCCTTTTTGATACAGCTCCACCAGCTCTTGCTAAAAACTAGGAAGATGATACCAAAATCAGGATGACTCAAACCAAAAAAATGCGCAATCATTGAAAATGCATGCCAAATAAAGTAATGAAGCACATTTACCTCGACACAATGGTTATCCAAGTGGAGATCATCAAGACCAGAAATAGGCTCAAAAAACTTGACAATATCAAACTTTCCCGACCTCTCAAGATATTCGCAACACCAAAGTGAAAGTTTAGACAAACGAGGAATAGTTTTCAAACAGATACATCTTATATCGCCAAAGAAATGAAAGGATTTCAGCATGGGAGCATTAATTTCAATAACATATGAACTTTCTGGTATTCGCAGCACCAACTTGTCAAGCAGCGGGCAACTAGAAATTAAACTTTTGAGAAACTTAGAAGGAATTTTGACGTAAGATAATTCCAGGCTGATTAACTTATCAAATCCTTTGAAGGCTGGTGGAGGAAGCGGTATTAAGCAACTCTCAAGAGTCAAATTCCTCAACTGCAAACATGTGAAAATTGAAGAAGGCAACTTGTATCTGTCACCCGGGACCGGAGGAAGTTCAAGAACAAGATGTTGAATGTCATTTCTAGAGAGAAAATATATCAAGTTGTCAAGCTTAGGATAGCTCTTAAGATTAGGAATGGAGAGGGTAAACTTAGTAACTGGTTCTTCGTGAAGGGTCAAAAAGTGATAGACAATGTCTTTAAATCGAGGAGTAGGGTCAGAACTTTGTGACAGGTTCCAAAGAGATTCATCAAGTTCCAACTGTGGAAGCCTGCACCATATATATCTCCAAGTCTTGGCTAAGATGCCTAGTCCTTACAGCTTCTCGTAAAGGCAAACGCATTAGAATGTTATCGATTGCTTTATCAGGAAGGATACTAAGTATATCCACAGGAACGCTTTGACAAGCACGTTTTTGGCCACTAGGAGACATCTTGAAACAATACTATCCAATTGAAATCTGCAGAAAGTAAATAAGAATATGAAGATAAGGAAAAAAAATCCTAACAGGATAGAACTATTATTCACATAGAAACCTCAACATGCAACAACTGAAAAGGAAAAAAAAAAAAAAAAGATCACTGCTTGCAATAACACATTACATCAATAGAAACTCACATTTATAGCAACAAGATTAGGAGAAAAATAATACTCCCTCCGTTTCAATTTGTTTGTCTGGTTTTGACTTTTGACTTGGCACGGAGTTTTAAGAAAGTAAATAAGACTTTTGAATCTCGTGGTCTTAAACTAAAGATATGTAGAATGCACCAAAATGTCATTTAATTCTGTGGTCTTAAACATAACGTATGGAAAGTTGAAATTAATATGTTGCCAAAAAAGGAAAGAGACATTCCTTTTTAAAGAGACTAAAAAGGTAAGTAAGACAAACAAATTGAAACAGTAAGAGTACCCAATTTTAGGCATATTTCAAAAACAAGGTCAGCTCAGTGGCTGTTTCCACAGCTATGTCAAGATTGGGCATCCAAACTAGTAATAGTTTTACAGCTAAAATTTGAAAAGCTAAATATGCATAGTAGCTTAAAAGAATCTGCGCGAAAGTGATGAGTTGAAAAAGCTTACCAGATACAATCGAGGACAATCAATGAATAGGTTTCAGTTTCGAGATTTGGTATCAATCATTAGAACTGTTATTCACATGGAAACCTCAACATGCTACAACCGAAAGAAGAAAAAGAAAGGCTGCTAGCAACAACACATACATAACGACTTCAATAACCTAGGGGTTTATTTAAGATTTATTATTAAAAAAATGGAAAATCAACAAAAACAAGTTTTTCTCTTTAGCTCGTAATACCGCTCAAAATCACTACTCTCTTGAAAACCACATAAAACAGAGAAAAATCCACAATGAACGGTAAATAACAAGTGAAGCAGAACACATGAAAAATGAATAGAATTTGCAGGAAAATCGAAGGGAAGAAGTTGAAAAAAACTTACCAGACAGCCAGATTTCAGTTCAAACAATGCGATGCAGATACAATTACAAATGATGGCAATCAACGGCAGGATTTGGTTTTAAGTTTTGGCATCTCTCAGTTGGAAGCTACAAAAAACCTCGTCTGCACCTTTGCTCCTGTGTTGGTTGTTGTTCTCAGAAAGTTAATTAAAAACGGCAGCCCTGCAAAGATTTGCAAATATTTGGTGATATGGACAGATTGATCAAGAAAATGTATACCCATACATAGAATCTAGGAAGTAGAAGTAGTATTTTGTAATGCCTACGATTTATGGGCTTCTTTTTACTCAACGTTATAAATATTGTTTATTTTATAACAGAGTAAGCTTCATACTACTATACTAGACTGAGTAGAGTCTATTAGTAACTGGTGCAATGACATGTTATTTAGATAGAAATAACAGTTCTTATATCAATTATCTCACTGTGCCATGCTTTTCACCCTGTGACGGGGTGACTAGAGGTGTATTTGATAAAGGGGGAAATTCACTGATGAGTCCCGCCACTCAGAAAAAGAGGGTGGTGCCGCCGTGATTTCATTTTCTGAATCATTTGCTGTGAACAATATTTGTTTAATAGTATAATATTTCGGACGAAGATAGATTTAGTCATGGTTGTCGCATTCAGTAAAATACATACCATACCGGAATTAATTGGCGCTCCATTTTAGATGTTTCATTCTTGGAATAGGGGAGTGCATTTGTCTTTCGGCTTATCCATCAATTCTAACATTTTAGTTATTTTTTATAACAATTGCGACCATTTGATTATTAGAAGTAAAGTTTTCAAGATATGATCATGGAGATCTCTTCCTCCCATGAATTTTAATTGTTGACCTTAAAAAAAATTCTATATAAGGAGTTAGGTTATCCACAATTTCTTTGCATGTATATGGAATTTACTTAAAATCTGTGAATACTTAGCTTTCGTATAGTCTTTTGGTTCTCCAATTATCTTTTTGAATTATTATGAATTTCTTTTCATGAACGAATGTCATTTATTGTTGTTATGAGTTGATGCTAATACGAACAGTATGCCTCATTGGTTCTTAAAATATATATATGTGACAAGAAGCTTTATATTAAGAAACGCATCTAGATTTTATTGCGACTTAATACTTTTAATAATTTATATATTGAGCAATTCGCATGTAACAAAGTTTGAGTTTACTCATTTCTTTCATGATTTGTGAATTGTGAGACAATATGTGGTACATATAGTCTAATCGAAAATGGAAAGAAGAGGAATAGCTTTATGACAAATACTATTAAAAATATTAATTATTGTTGTCAGTAAAGTGTTAACACCACAAAAGAATTTGGCATGGTCAATGACAAATTCTTATACAATTTGCTTTCCATTTCTAATTTATTCCTTAATAGGAAAAGATTAATATGTAAATCCAACGAGGTTAACATGCATTGAGGTGAGAGAGCCCAAGGCTATATAAGCCTCACATCAGCTGTCACGCCCCGAACCATGGCCTGGACGTAACACGGCACTCGGTGCCTGACTACATGTGACCGAGCGAACCACATGACTTGCTGAACTAACATGATTTCATATTATAAGCGGAATATGACGTGAATGCATGATGAACCTTTGTACAACATAATAGGTCATATTACATAATAAAGTACTTGTTTAAACATGAGTGTGCCCAAATGTCCATATGACTTCAAATGTCTATCATGACATAACTGATTTGTCTAGTCTATGAAACCTCTATTTTGAGTTTGGACTGGAAGTCATACGTACTGGGACAAGGCCCCCAGCATACCTTTACATGCAAAACTACATAGAGAAGACAATGCTTAAAACCCCGAATGAAATGGGGCTCACCAATAAGCTAGCACGAGCAAATCCTAATGATCAGAAGCGTCGTCCTGTAAATCCGTACCTGCATCGTGAAATACAGGCCCCCGGGAAATAAAAGGGGACGTCAGCACATTGAATGTACTGGTATGTAAAGCAACCGGAAGAACAACATGGGACATAGAATAACATGATAGGAACTAAAAACTGAAAACTGGGACATGAACATGAGCATGAGCATGAGTACATAACATGGAATTGAAACTGAAACTGAGTACTGAAACTGAACATAAAACATGAGTACTGTAAGCATGAGATAATCTGAAATGATCTGTAATAATCTGTAATACCGACATAAACCACCACGGGGAGGAGCGTGGAGTCTGATCTCTGCCCGATCAGCTAAGCCATCTCGTACCTTGCCGGGGCACGAGATATGAACATAACATAAATGGATCCAAATCCCTCAATGGGGAACATATGAAGGAATCGTCCTACTGGGCGGAGCGATTCTTATCCTACGTTGGCATACGTAGTTTCAGGCTATCTGAGCCTTCTCGGTATTATTACAACTCCCGAACATGAAAATAACATAGTTGGCTAAGAAGCCCATGACTTTCGTGAATTAACTTGTACTTGTCTTGAAATCATGATTTTCACGAAAGGACTTGTAAACATATTTTCATGAAATAACTTGTAAAAATAACTCATGCAGTTTCATATGAACATAATGAGAACACATGAGAAAGAATTCATGATTCATGGATTAAGCTAGGATTCCTAATGTCCGAAATGGAGGTTTAGGAACACAATAACGAACATACATATGGAATTCATGTTCATACATACATACATAATTACGGGCTACCAATACATTGGGTTTAATGCCCTAGGAGTTGAACTTCATAGAATTTACTAAACGGATCACGGGGAAGAACATAGAAGTTCCCACATGTGGATGGAAGTTCTACATACCTTAACCTTCCGCTTTTGAGCGTATCACAATGTCCTTCACCCCCTTCAACTTCAATCTATAGCATACAAGTCATAGGGATTCTATATTAGCAACAATATCCATGTTTTGTTCATCTAAGCATTTTATCAAACACTTAGTGGGCATGAAGCTCTATAATCCTCATTAATGGTGTTTTCTTCACCAAATCCCCATTCTCTTACTTCTAGTCATTTCTACAATCCCATTTAGATGCAATTAACATCATTCTTCATAATCCATATGAATACAACAATCCCAAATCAACAACCCAACAATTCTAACATAGTTCATATAATTATCTTCAACAACCCAATCATTATTCTCCCAATAAATCATCAATTCACAATTATAAATGATTTGGGAGTAGAAATATTACCTTTTGGGTAGTCACCACGAAATCAACACTCCCAAGCCCGATCTTTAGCTTAAAATGACGACCACAACTCGTACTACACTTTATCCTTCACGAGCTTTAGGATTCGGGGCCTTAAAATTGGTTGATTTTCTCCTTCTTCTCTCTAAATTTCTCTCTCTCTTTTTCCTCTCTCTAAAATCTGAAATGAGGGGAAAAAATGAGGCTTCTAGGGTTTCATTTTCTTTAAATACCAAGGGAAAATGGGTTGACCCAACTTGAAAACGGGTCGGGACTGTTCTGTCTTAAAACGTCCATATCTCTCAATCCCGACGTCGCCTGTGAACCCACAACCTATGGTTGGAAAGATATTTCAATAATCTACAACTTTCATTCTTTGAGTTTTCCCAAATTCTCAACTTACGATGGGGTTATGGCCTCCCGAAGTCAGTTGACCCGAATCTCAAATGCGGACCAAAACGCGCCCACGTTACGGTACCGTAACACAGGGTACGGACCGTAACGTCGCGTCGTACCCTGATGAAAATTTCCAGAAACTTTCTGGAAATTTTCCCTGTGTTACGGTCCGATGTTACGGTCCGTAACACAAGGTACGATCTGTAACACGAAGGGACGGACCGTATCTTGGGACCGTATCTTGATGAAAATTTCCAGTGAGGTTCTGGAAATTTCGTCTGTGTTACGGTACACTGTTACGGTCCGTAACACGAGTTACGGTCCGTAACTCGTCACCGTAACGCAGGCGATTTTCCAGCGAACAGGCTTCAGTCAATGGGGCATAAATTTTTGCACATATATCCATTTAATCCCCATAATATACCGTTGGAAATCTTGGTAATAGGGCTACAACTTTCAACAAGGAAGTTCTTCCAGATTCACAACGGATCAAGGAGTTATCGTTGCCCGAAATAGACCTATCAACCCACTAGAACTTTAATGATATGAGTTTAAACTTGGTTCCAAGATGCGGGGTGTTACATCAGCTCCCCATTTAACCGATGTGGGACTCAAGTCCCATTCCTTGCAATGATATCATTACAAACCACCACGCTCCGCATCAATCGTCCTCGACGGCTGTGTGCTAGACCATTTCTAGCCCCGCGCCAACAGTGCAATACCGGCATCACCATTCAAGGCACGACGGGATGTGGGTGGCTCTAATACCATTGATACAACCTTAGGAGAACCACACTCCAAAGTGGTATTTGTTATGATATTATTGCAAGAAATGAAACCTGAGTCCCCCATTGGTTAAATGGGGAGCTGATGTAGGGATTATATAGCTTCGGGCTCTCCCAACTCAATAACTAGCTTTTGGGGTGTGGTTCTTCTAAGGTTGTATCAACACAAAAGTGATAAAGTTTGAAAAAACTTACCAGACACAAATGAGGACAATCAATGGCTAGGTTTCAGTTTCGAGATTTGGTATCAGCGGCTAGAGCTGTTTATTCACATAGAAACCTCAACATGCTACAACTGAAGAAGAAAAAGAAAAGGCTGCTAGCAACAACATATACATAAACACTTCAATAACCTAGAGGATTAATTAAGAATTATAATTCTAAAAAAATGGAAAATCAAAACAACAAAATCAAGTGTTTCTCTTTAGCTCGTAATAAAACCACATAAAAACAGAGAAAAATTCACTAGTGAAGCAGAGCACATGAAAAAAGAAAAGAATCTGCAAGAAAATCGAAGGGTTGAAGTTGATGAAAAAAAGTTACCAGATACAGAGGACAGCAATCAAAAACCCTCTGAAGGGCTGAGTTTTGTTGTTCTCAGAATGTTTAGTAAAAATGACAGCACTTCAAAGATTTGCAAGAGTAGAATAAGCACTAATATATATACTGTCAAATTAATTTGTGTCATTTGCACTTTTGTCCCTGTTTTGTGTGCTCCTCTTTCATTTATGCCCTTCGTAACACAAAAAATTCATATTTGGCTGTTGCTACTGCCTTTTATTACTATTGACTTTTACTAATGCTGTTTTCTCATCTTTTCTTGAGTTGTCGGTCTATGGGAAACAATCTCTCTAACTTTTAAGGTAAGGATAAAGTTTACGTACACTCTACCCTCCCTAGACCCCACCTAATGGATTATACTGGGTATGTTGTTGTTGTTTAGTATAAAAGAAAAAGTTTTACAAGTGTTTATATTTTCGAATCGCAATATCCCACAAATTATATCGTGACACGTCTTCAGTTTCTAAAGAAGTTATATCCCACTAGACATAAGTTCAGTTATTAAAAGGCAAAAATTAAAGACGAAACTATTTTAAAGATAGAAATTAAAGACCAGCTCATTTCAAGGATAAAAGGTACTACAACTTATTTCAGGTAGCAAGCTAGCTGATGTGAAAAGTGGTTTTAATTTGCAGCAGAAACAGACGTGTTCTACTTGTCCAAATTTGTCAGAAATAATAATAGCCTTTACATAGAAAGCTTGTAATGAAATAGTCCTCCATCCCATAGTGCTCCTTTCGTCTCATTTTAAGTGTCGTTTTAGGTCTTTTCATGCTTATTAAGAAAAAAATACTCTCTTTGTTTTAATTTATTTGTTTTACTTTGACTGTGCATAAAATATAAGAAAGTAAAAAGGATTTTTGAATCTTCTTGTCTTAAATTAAAAATATGTATAATGTATCAAATGCCTTTAATCTTGTACTTTTAAACATGTCATGTAAGATGTTGGAATTAAAGAGTTGTCAAATTAGGAAAAAAACATTCTTTTAGAAATATACTAAAAAGGAGAGTAACACAAACAACTTGAAACAAACGGAGTAATAAATATGAGCAGACTGATTTTTGCCTATTAGATATTGTGCATGCTTCTATAGTGTTAAGAGTATAGTTGGAAATAATTGTCAACTTTAGTCTCGATTCTTGAATTTTTAAAATGACAATTTTTTGAGCTAAACGACAGTTAAAACAGGATAGTGGTAGTAATGGTTAAAGTTATTAAAAATATTCGTCGCAAAATACTTGTCATTTATAAAATCAAAATAGAATTGATTAATTTCTTCTTATTTTGCCCTTACTATTAATTGTTTTTAAAATAAACACTATAGATTACATTGCATAGAATTTTTTAATTTTAAGAGTTCAAACAAGTACTTTGTTCAAATATGTTACACCTCAAAAAATTTTGTGTCGTTGCGTCGTAAGTAAACTAGCGTAAGCTCGGAGAGGTCATGGAGAACCTATAAGGTTAAGGAATACTTTTAACAAGTGTTAAGCAAGTCTAAAGGTTCCGGGATCAAGTGAATTGAAGAAATTAAGTTTGTCGAAATTTTGGAAAAACATGGCAGAATTTTAGACAGGAAATTCTGGTCCAAATTGAGAGAGGTCTATCTCCTATAATATGATGAGTTATGGAATGCATGACCTAGGTAAATTGAAGTTCAGTGAGTCACATGACATGAATACTAAAGGTATTTACCTTGAAGTCTATCTACTTGCTCTTCAAACAAGTGAGGATATCTGGATTTCATGTCTTCTTCGGCTTCCCATGTAGCCTCTTCAACTTTCTGGCTCCTCCATAAGACCTTTACCGAGGCTACTTCCTTAGTTCTCAACTTGGGAACTTGACGATCAAGAATGGCTACGGGGATCTCCTCATAAGTCAACCCTTCCTTAACTGTTATAGTATCAGCAGGAATAACCAACGATGGGTCTCCTACACACTTCCTCAACATGGACACATGAAACACGGGATGTACGGCTGCCAAATCTTGTGGCAACTCAAGTTTATAAGCCACTAGACCGACCTTTCGTAGAATTCTGTAAGGTCCAATATATCTGGGACTTAGCTTCCCTTTCTTCCCAAATCTCATAACACCCTTCATGGGTGAGACTTTAAGGAACACCTAATCATCAACTGAAAATTCTAAGTCCCTTCGCCTCACATCTGTATAAGACTTCTGGCAACTCTGAGCCGTTTTCAAACGCTCCTGTATTAACTTGAATTTCTCCATAGCCTGATAACCAAATCTGGTCCTAACAACTCTGCTTCACCAACTTCGAACCAACCAATTGGTGATTTACACCTTCGCCCATACAGAGCTTTAAACGGTGCCATCCCAATGCTAGCATGATAACTGTTATTATAGGAAAACTCAATAAGAGGCAAGTGATCATCCCAATTACCTTTGAAGTCCAAGACGCATGCTCCTAACATGCCCTTCAGAGTCTGAATAGTACGTTCTGCCTGGCCATTTGTCTGCGAATGAAAAGCTGTGCTGAGGTTCACTTTGGTACCCAATCCTTTCTGAAAGGATTTCCAGAAGTTTGCTGTGAATTGAGCACCACGATCTGAAATAATGGACACTGGTGTCCCATGCAATCTGACAATCTCATTAACATACAGCTTGGCATAATCCTCTGCTGAATCTGTGGTCTTGACTGGCAAAAAGTGCGCCGACTTAGTAAGTCTGTCAACGATTACCCAAATAGAGTCATGTCTCCTAGCTGAATGAGGTAGACCTGATACAAAATCCATATTGATCATTTCCCATTTCCAGACAGAAATATCAATATTCTGAGCTAAGCCACCAGGCCTCTGGTGTTCGTCTTTCACTTGCTGACAATTCGGACGCTTAGCTACAAAATCTGCTACATTCCTTTTCATATCATTCCACCAATAGATCTCCTTAAGATCATGGTAAATCTTAGTGGAACCTGGGTGAATAGAATACCTGGAGTTGTGAGCTTCTGACATGATTCGCTCTCTGAGCCCATCTACATCTGGAACACATAATCTGCCTCAGTACCTAAAGGTACCATCATCTCCCCCTTGTTCCAAAATAGTCATCTTATGCTTATGAATCCCTTCTTTCAGCTGCAACAAGTAGGGATCATTAAACTGTTTCTCCTTGACTTCAACGACTAAAGAGGAAAGAGCCCTATTCTGAACAACCACACTACCATCCTCGGAGTCCAAAAGTCGAACTCCAAGATCGTCCAAATGGTGAACTTCCTTTGTCATAACTCTCTTATCCACGTCCACGAGGGCTAAACTTCCCATAGAATGCCGACTAAGAGCATCAGCTACAACATTCGCTTTCCCCAGATGATAAAGAATATCCACATCGTAATCTTTAAGCAATTCGAGCCATCTCCTTTGCCTAAGATTCAGCTCTCTTTGCTTGAAGATATACTGTAGGCTTTTATGATCTGTGAAAATATCAACATGCACTCTATACAAATAATGACACCACATCTTAAGTGCAAAAACTACAGCTGCCAACTCTAGGTCATGAGTCGGATAATTCTTTTCGTGAACCTTGAGCTGACGAGATGCATAAGCTACAACCTTGCCATGCCGCATTAAGACACATCCGAGACCAACTCCCGAAGCATCACAATAAACTATGAACCCTTCGGTTCCCTCTGGTAGCGTCAAAACTGGAGCAGAAGTCAATCTCTTCTTCAACTCTTTAAAGCTTCGCTCACAAGAATCTGACCATTAAAACTTAACTTTCTTTTGAGTCAACTTAGTCAACAGTGCAGAGATAGAAGAAAATCCTTCTACGAAGCTTCGATAATAGCCAGCCAGACCCAAGAAATTTCTTATATCAGAAACTGAGGTGGGTCTGGGCCAACTCCTTACGGCATCAATCTTCTGAGAATCAACTTTAACACCTTCACCTGAGATCACATGGCCTAAGAATGCCACTGACTTCAGCCAAAACTCAAACTTCGAGAATTTTGCAAAAGGTTCGCGATCTTTAAGAGTCTGCAACACTATTCTGAGATGTTCTGCATGATCAGCCTCATTACGGGAATACACCAAAATATCATCAATGAAGACAATGACGAATAAGTCGAGATAAGGCTTGAAGACCCTGTTCATAAGATCCATGAAAGCAGCTGGCGCATTTGTCAACCCAAATGACATAACAAGAAATTCAAAATGGCCATAACGAGTTCTGAAAGCGGTTTTCGGAATATCAACTTCCTTAACCTTTAACTGATGTTAGCCTGATCTGAGGTCAATCTTGGAATAACATTGGCCACCCTGCAGTTGATCAAATAATTCATCTATTCTAGGAAGACGGTACCTGTTCTTTATGGTGACCTTGTTCAGCTGACGGTAGTCTATACACATGCGTAATGAACCATCCTTCTTTCGGACAAATAAGACTGGTGCACCCCAAGGCGAAACACTGGCCTAATAAACCCCTTTATCAAGAAGATCTTTCAACTGGGCTTTTAACTCTTTTAACTATGCTGGAGCCATTCTGTATGGCGGAATAGATATCGGCTGAGTATCGGGAAGTAGATCAATTCCAAATTCAATCTCCCTGTCAGGAGGGACTCCTGGAAGATCTTCGGGGAAGACTTCTGGAAATTCATTTATAACTGGGACATATTGAAGAGTTGGAATCTGGGCATCTGAATCCTTGACTCGAACTAGGTGGTAGATATAACCTTTGAAAATTATTTTTCTGGCTTTTAGGTAAGAAATGAATCTACCCCTGGGTACTACTGAATTTCCCTCCCATTCTATGAGTGGCTCATTAGGAAACTCGAATATTACCACCTTAGTTCTACAACATACTGTGGCATAACATGAAGCTAACCAGTCCATTCCCATGATCACATCAAAGTCTACCATTTCTAATTCCGCTAAATCAGCTATGGTTCTACGGTGATAGACTAAAACTGGGCAACCCCTCTAAATATGTCTAGCTATGACTGATTCCCCAACTGGGGTGGACACCTCAAAGGGTTCATACAATTTTTCAGGTTCAATACCAAACGTTTTAGCAACAAAGGGGGTTACATAAGATAAGGTGGATCCGGGGTCAATGAGGGCATATACCTCAAAGGTGAAAACTGTGAGGGTACCTGTGACAACATCTGCTCTAGCCTCTGTATCCTGACGACCTGTTAATGCATACAAACGGTTCTGACCATCGCCTGTATTGTCGGACCTTGCCGTTCCATACCCCTGCTGGGCCTGATTGTGACGAGGAGTTACTGAATTTATGGACTATGTCACATTACCTCCAATACCCTGTCTGGCTGATGGACAGTCTTTTTGAAAATGACCCTTCTGACCACATCTAAAACAGGAATCAATACCCACACGACACTCACCTGAGTGTCTCTTGTTACACTTGCCGCATATGGGATGAGTATAAGTCGACTGACCCACACTAGCCTGAGAGTAAGAACTTGATGGCCTGAAATTCTGCTTCTTATCATTACGGAGCTTGGGAAGTGGGGCACTTGCTGTGGACGGAGCAGGTCCTGCTGACCTGTGCTTAGATAATTTCCTATTACCATTCCCGCTGAACTGTCCGGTAGACTTGACTCTCTTGTTGAACTCCTTGTCTTCCTCTTTCTGCAAGGCTTCTTCCTTCTTTAGCCTTGTCTCATTGCCCTATACGAAAGCAACCATCTTGGAGATGGTTATTCCCCCATTCTGTGCAACAATGTTGGCCCTATCATACAAATAGGAATCAAGTCCTCCAACAAACCTCCTCACTCTTGCCCTCATATCCGGTACCAAATGTGGAGCATGCATAGCCAGACTGACAAATTCTAGATAGTAGTCCTGAACTGACCTGCCATTCTGCTTAAGCTTCAAAAATTGCTCAGCCTTAGCCTCTCTGACTTCTATTGGCATGAAGTGGTCCAGAAATGCTCTTGTAAATTCATCCCATGTAGCATCAAGTGCATCCTCACCTCGGGATAATTCCCAATATTCATACCAAGTGTTAGCAATGCCCTATAGCTGATGAGCTCCAAAAGTAGCTTCTTCGGTTTCTATAACTGTCATAATCCTGAAGATATTTTGGAGAGCATCAATGTAGTCCTGAGGGTCCTCATCTTTCTTTGTCCCCGTAAAGACTGGGGGATTCATCCTGAGAAAGTCCTTAGTCTTAGAAGACTCTCTATTACCTCCTGAACTTGACCCAGATTTGTGACGTTGGGCTTGAGCTGCTACCAGCTGTGTGAGCATGTTGATAGCACTCCTAACATCCCCATCTGAAGCACTAGGAGGTGTAACGGTAGGGGTGGTTGGAGCTGTTGCTTGAGTCGGAATGGTCTCTTTGTGAGCTGCTTCCGCGGTAGCCCTTTGGCTGGTGGCTTGTTTCACTTCTTGTAGTTTCTTTTGTAAGGCATTTTCTGAAAACACGTACACGCACAAATTAGGAAGCCATCCTAAAAATACTGCTCTAACTGCACAATCTAGAATATGAAAGAAGTGAGACAATCCTGAATGTCTTGGTGGTCAACTATTTATATGTATAGGGCCCTCACACATATAAAAGTGACCCCACTGGACACGGTTTTATAGACTCCCTAAATACACTTGAACCTAGGCTCTGATACCAAGCTTTGTCACGCCCCGAACCATGGCCTGGGCGAAACACGACACTCGGTGCCTTGCTGCACGTGACCGAGCGAACCACATGGCTTGCTGAACTATCATGAGGCATACATGAGCGGAAATATAACGTGAATGCATGATGAGCCTTTATAAAACGTGGTAAGTCATAATACTTAATAAAAATACTTGTTTAAACATGAGTGCGGAAATAACATGAATGAGCTAAAATGGCTATACGACTCTGAATGTTTGACATAGCATAACTGACTTGTCTAGTCTATGAAACCTCTAGCATGAGTCTGACCATAAAACGTACTTGATGGGACAAGGCCCCCAGCATACCTTTAGATGCAAAACTAAATAAAGAAAGACAATGTCTGAACCCCGAAAGAGATGGGGCTCACCAATAAGCTGGTACGTGTAAATCCTAATGAGCAGAAGCGTCGTCCTGTAAATTCGTACCTGCATCGTGAAATGCAGGCTCCCGGGCAATAAAAGGGGACGTCAGCACATTGAATGTACTGGTATGTTAAACAACCGAAAGAAATAACATGGGACATGGAATAACATGATAAGAACTGAAACTGAAAACCTGGACATGAACATGAGCATGAGTACATATGTATATATATAACATAAGTAAAAACATGATAAGTAGGGAGAGAATTTCATAAAACGACATGTGATATCACCACGTGGAGTCTGGTACCGCGCCGGACCAGTAGAGCCCCTATACCTTGCCAGGGTATAAGGTGGTAACATGCCTGATGGATCCATTCAGTGTAAAATTAAGGTATCGTCCTAACTGGGCGGAGCGATCCTTGTCTTATGGTGGCTACATAGGTTCAGGCTATCTGAGCCTTCTCGGTAATTCGTGCAACTCCCAAAAACATGAACATAATATAGTTGGCTAAGAAGCCCATGACTTTCGTGAATTAACTTGTACTTGTCTTGTAATCATGATTTCACGAAATAACTTGCAAACATATTCTTGATTCATGAGTAATAAAAATAGTTCATTATCATATATATGTAATTGACTTGAAAACATGCTTGTAACTTGCAAAATAACATCATAAAGTTTCATATGAACATAATGAGAACACATGAAGAAGAATTCATGATTCATGGATTAAGCTAGGGTTCCTAATAACCCTAATGGAGGATTAGGAATACAACAACGAATATAGATACAAAATTTTATACATAAATACATAAATACGGGCTACCAATATGTTGGGTTTAATGCCCTAGGATTTGATCTTCATGAATATCAAGAAATGGAGCACGGGGAAGAACGTAGAGATTCCCACATGTGGATGGAAGTTCTACATACCTTAATTGCTCCTAAATCTTGAATTAAAGACTTGAATTTTGGAGAAGTTTTCCTATGTCACGACCCAGCCCCGTATGCCGTGACTGGCGCCCTAGTTGGGTACCCTGACGTACTTATTCAATCAAATCACACACAATAGCATATACGGCCATAAATACTCTATGCCGTCTCAAACCATATCAAACTGTTCAAACACATCTCAACGCAACCGTATGCGGATATATATATATATATATATATATATATATATATATGTCAAAAAGCCGGCAAGGCTATCAAATGGCACAACGGCCCAAAACATATACAGAATGCACGCCGACAAGGCTGCCATAACCATATAGGATCATACAATCGCATCTGAACAGAAGTAGGCGCACACACCCACAAATACGTCTACAGACCTCTAAACAGACCAGTCAAAACATATGGCGGGACATGGCCCCGCCGTACCCCTGATCAAATATATACATACACAGCGAACATAATATATATATACCAAAATGTAGGCTCTGGAATGAGAAGAACACTCCAAACAGCAGAAGAGGGTGTCCTAGACTGGTGGATCACCAAACTGTGCGTCTGTACCTGCGGGCATGAAACGCAGCCCCCGAAGAGAGGGGGTCAGTACGAAATATGTACTGAGTATGCAAAGTAGAATATACAGAAGCAAACCTGAGACATAAACGAAATAGTAGTACAAAGAATATGTACAAATCCAACGTATCAAAATGTTTACTTTAAAAATATGTAAGTCATGCAGAAGGTACAGAAGAATATGGTCGCCCGCCCGTCGATGGCGCCATAACACAGCATGACACCGGAAAGGTTTCTAACCTCCGAACCCCCGTCACATATCATAACACAGCATAACGCCATACACACCATAACATCATATATAAGTGGAACCCGACCCTCTTTGGCGAGTAGCTCGGTGAACCATAAGCACAGCATAACTCCGGAGTATATCAAAGTGCGCACGATAACATAACCGGCCCGGGACCCGGCGAAGGGATAACAGAATGCACGAGTAGAGTCGTGAGTAGTCATATGCACAAAATCATTATCACAAACTCAAACATAAGTAAAAATGATCATATTCGAAATCGGAATAATAGTCATACCAAATTCTTTCAAAAGTTCTCCGAATCGCATAAAGGAAAGTCGCGGGACCCACGAACGAGTATTGACCCGAGTCGAGCCCGCCTATGGAAATCATACTCATTATACATCATGCAAACTCCTATAAAAATATTGGAACAATCCGAGCCTTTATGCGAAAGATATGGCATCCAAAAGTTATTGAATTCTCTAAACAAACTTTTTGTGCAACATTTGGAAAACGACTATTTCGAAGACATAATGGTTCATATTCTTATCAAATCATACATAAGAGTGCCAAGAATTATATAAGGATCATATCATGCTCGGATTTCGAATTTGGAATTTCCTTAAGGCTCTAGTCTAGCCTATGTAAAACTAAGGCATGCCAAAAGAAAGAAGGTTGCTTTAGATACCTCGTACGCACTCCAAGCTAGCCAACCTAAAGTTAATCCCAATCTACGCCTCGGGCTCCCCAAGGTCTACAAATATGCCAACGAATATCCAATATTAACCATAGGCACTTAAGCAATTATTTATTCCAAACTATCACTAAATTCTACAGAAAATTCGGCAGCATTTCCCCTGTAAATAGGCCATCGCGAGAATTTAACTCGCTCAAAATCAACAACAACAACCACAATAACCAACCTAGCAACATAGATAATCAATTCGAAAGGCAAAATAACATTAATAGCTCTCTTTTACACCATTCGACAACTTTCCAAGTATTCATATCAACGGCTTACCTTCAAGCCAACATCAACGCTTATACATTCAATTATCAACCCGAATTCTTACCAACAACATTCAAGAACTTTCTAAACATTTTACATAATTTTTCCAACAATCCAATAATTTAATCCAATGTTGGCCGAAAACAGCCCCAAACCGAAAGCAGCCCCTATGCCACACTTCTCAATTTCAATTCATGATTTGCATCAACAATCCACAATATAACGATATAATTCTCATAAAATATACAAGTTACATCAATGCACAATATTCTCCAAATCAGTCCGCAACATTTACCATATCACTCTTGAGTCATTGGACGCTAAATTTCAAACTAGAATTCATAACGACAACAACTAAAATACTAAGCGATATCAATTCGTCCTTTGTCACACATTGGGACTATATACACGGCTACAATACACATACATATATATTGAAGATTCTTAGCCATTCTACACACCCCAACAATTAAACATGATACAAGAATTAATTCATCAATCCAACACCACACAACACACACACACTTCACACGGCCAACATACCAAACACACGACCCAACTTCAACATTCCATATTTCATGATTTTTATCCATTTTAGCATACTACAATATGCATACAACATTTATAACTCATAAAACAAGAGATATTCTCACCTTTCCTCTTCAACTCCACAATGGGTTAGGGTTTGCAATCTCTTAAATGAATGACTTGATCGCTCCAACGATGCTTCCACGTTACTTAGGGACCTCTAATTAGTGGGTTTGTATCAAGGAATTATTTTTGGGAAGGCTAAAAATGGTCTTGGTTTTTTTTTTCCACTTTGGCCGAGAGAGAGGGGGAGTTGTTCTTCAACTCCTCTTAATTTTTTTTTCTAAGTGTTGAAAGTGTGGAAGATGACTTAAGAATTCATCTTTTAAGTCCACAAAATATCTACATTGCCTTTGGCCCACACAATGTGTTGGACCAATTAAAATTGGCCACACAATGTGTGGGACCATTTCCATATACACGGCCTCAATGCCCCTTTGCACAAGATTTTAAAATTCCAATTTTATGAATTGTGGTCCCAATTTTTCCTAAATGTTCAATGCCAACAATTTCATATATAACTTATGTCTCAAAATAAAATCAAAGGTCAAAAGTCCCGACTTCAAATCTCGGAATAGTCTTGGCCTTAATTTATCATAGTTAATCTGGGTTGTCCCAATGTATAAAAATACGGGACGTAACATCCTAGATCTTGATTCTTGAACTTTGAGATGGGTTTTCTTGAAAAACCTAGATTAGGAATGATGATTTCTTGTTTAGATTACTAGGATATATGATAGAATTGAATTGGAATGATTAGAAAAGGCTTACCTTAGTGTTCTTGATATTGGGAGAGAATGGAAGATCGTTCTAGGGTTTGGGGGTGTGAAGAATGAAGTGAAAAATCCCAAAATGAAGTTGTATAATTGCTGTTGGTGCCTTTTTACGCCCAATTTTACGTCCCGTATAATTTGTACGGACCGTATATCATACGGTAAAACCATTCCAGTGATTTGGACTTTCTGGACCAATTTTACGACTGGAATATACGGCCCGTATAATTTTTATGGTCCGTATGTTCCACCGTATAATTTTTACGGTCCGTATGTTTCCACCGTAAATCGGCAGAACACTGTTTAGTAAATCGGGCATAACTTTTTGTACATAACTCTGTTCAAGACCCATAATATACCGTTGGAAGCTATTTCAAAGGGATACAACTTTCATCAAGGAAGTTTTCCCAAATTCCAAATTAATAAAGGGGTTATGGTCGTTGAAAGTAAGGCCTTCTATAAACTCACTTGCAAACATGCTCCGTAGAGTGGCTTTCAACTTTGCTTTGCCCAAAGACTCTTCGCATGTCTTGATTGGGTTTCAAACACCATTTATACACTACTCAAATTGGGTTCATTATACCCCCGTCTTATGAGACAAATCTTAGCCCGAATGCACGAGGTGTTACAATATACATATATATATATATATATATATATATATATATATATGTATATGTATGTGTGTATATGTGTGTGTGTGTGTGTATGAAAATGTTTTTTTTAAAAGCTAAGCATGCATGACATCCGCCTTAAGAGGCATTCAGAGGTACAGGTTGATCTCTCTTATCTTATGTCATCCTTATATTTTCATTATGTTGTTATTCATGCCTTGCATACTCAGTACATTATTCGTACTAAAGTCCTTTTGTTTGGGGACGCTACGTTCATGCCCGCAGGTAGACAGGGAGATGGTTCAGACTCATAGGCTGTCTTCTCAGCGATTGTATAGGAGCACTCCATTTGTTCCGGAGTTGCAGTCCAGTTGGTATGGTTCTTTTGTGTACAGATGGGTATGGTGGGGTCCTGTCCCATCCTTATTATGTTATGCACTCCAGTAGAGGCTCGTAGACAGATACGCACAGTCAGATGTTCCATGACCGTATCGGTCTATGTTTTGTTGTATCACCGTTTTGATAGTCTTGTCGGCATGTATACTTAGATCAGCTCTATGATGTATGTATATTATCTTTTGGGCTTATGTCCCATATAGTTTATGATATTTATGAGTTAGCATGATTGCCCACTCAAGTATGGATATGAGATGCATGTAAGTGTTGTGGTGCTCGGTAGATTAGCTCCAGGTGCCCGTCATGACCCTCTGGTTGGGTCGTGACAAAATACCAATATAATTCGTTAAGCTTTATTTATGAAAAGAAATGAGTGTAGATTAGTATAAAAGATATTTATGACTTCTTAAAAGGTGTACAAAAGAGAGAGATGACAATAAATTATAAGATAGAGGGATCATCAAGTGACCTAGAAAAGTGAAATAAAAATTTTGGAGAATGGTGAGAATCAAAACAGAATAAAATTAAATATAAGCGGTATATATGTCAATGTCAACTTTCAAAATGGAGCGTTGGAGACCAATTAAATCTGAGTTTAAGTTATCTAAATAACTTTTACCTATTATTTTGCATCATCAAGTTATTTTTACCTGTTATAATAGGTAACTTGTCTTATTTTCAAGATTATAAATTTTACATGATTACAAAGACGATGGTTCAAGCTAACTGATACACATTTTTTCTAATGCGTTACAAGGACAGATTGTCAATGATTTGTTCGAAAATTCAAATATTGGGAAGACGATGGTTCAAGTCGCTGTTGAATTCTAACATGTTAGTTTGTAATATTCTTTGCTGACGACTGGATGTTTCAGCTTCAATCCTTGCACGTGTTTCCACTTTTTTGGTTTTTAAATAACCATATCCAGAATCAGTTGGTCTCACTAATCCGAATTCGCACCGCAAAAGACCAATTAAAAGTAATATTTCATATCATGATTATTTTTTCATTTCCAGGAGTTGAACTCGAGATCTGATTTAAAGTGGAAGGATGTCTATACTAACATAGATATATGATCTACTTTTGTTCCGGCATTATTTAACTTTGAGATTATGATTGTCTCTAAGATGAAAGGATCATTGTAACTTACACCTGGTGAATGGTTAGATTGTAACTGTTAAGTGGTATCACTGAGCACACAGCAAAGTTTAATCAAAACAGTAACGCAGCCAAATTGGCATTTGTGCATCTGGTTAACTGGAATACATTATGGCATCAAAAACAGAATGAACTAAAGAAAAATGCAATTCAAGTAAATAACATAATAAAAATCATAGTGAGTAGTAACAAAAGAAGGTCCATATCCCTGTTACTAGCTAAGGGACAATAACATCAAATCTCCATAGAGATATATAAGAATCTTGAGAAAAGGCTTAAGGTAGCCGGCCTGGGGTTAAAGCCTACTTCTGCTTTAGGTGATGCACGCCGATATGCATTTACAAACTGTTTGTTTTGGGAGGAGACTCAGGATACTTGCCAGGGATCATCACCAAAATATATCCAGGGCACAAGCAGCATTTTTGACCGGTTGACTTGGGTAACAAAGCTTGATAAATTACATCCCAGGCTTTGTGTCTAGATCACCTTCTAGGTTAACTTCCCAGAGGTGACTAAACGTCACACCCGAGAATCTTTCACTTCAAGACACCCCAGAGCAAGAGGTTCATCATAAAGAAACATCTAAAGATCACTAAAGACCCATCAGTTAAGTTGTAGACGATAAAAAGTATGAAAACAGGAAAGCCACTAAACAAGAAAAGAGATGGTTAAGAACCTTAATTTCCATATATTCTAAGTATGGGGAACTTTTGATCAGGCAAAGAGCAGACGAGACTACATCCCATTCATTCAAATAAATAGCAGATATGTAAAGACATTTGACGCAGTTATGATCAAAGGTAAGCCTTGTTGGTACTGCACCTGCTGCCAAGAAGTAAGGAAGAAAATGCCGAAATTAAGGATGAATCAAAGTCCCAAAAGATGTTACATACAAGTAAAATACATTACAATGAGGGGCGAAATACACTTACCTTGAGACTATGGTGATTCAAGTGGAGATGCTCGACATCAGAAAATGACTCACAAAACTTGACAATATCACATTTTCCCCCCTTTTTATGCTTCTATTGAGCCGAGGGTGTCACGCCCCGAACCTGGGCCTGGACGTAACACGGCACCCGGTGCCTGACTGCATGTGACCGAGCGAACCAACTGGCTGACTGAATCAACATGTGATATCAGAACATAACTGAATATGGAAACAATTAAACACATGCTGATATACTAAAGGTCTGACTGAAATCATAATGCGGAAATACTTAGACAATCTGAAATATATCTGAAAGTAGCTAACATGGCTAAACCAAAACAACTGAATGACTAAGTATAACTGTCTACAAGGCTAACATAACAAATATCTGACTATCTGAACTGTGTCTATGAAGCCTCTAAGAGTACTGAATAATAAAACTGCCTATAAACTGAATTAACTAGATAGATGACAACGCCCCGAAGGAATTTGGGGCTCACCAGTAGCTGATACGTACACTCCTAAATAGCTGAGTCGTCAACCTGTATATCGTTGCCTGCATCGCGAGATGCAGGCCCCCAAGCAAATAAAAAGGGACATCAGTACATTTGAATTGTACTGGTATGTAAAGCAACTGAAGCAATAAAATACTGGAACTGAAACTGATAACTGTAACTGTACTAAACAGGAAAGCAAGAAGCTGAAGTACTCCCTGTTCTGAATGAAGAATCACCTGTAAAACTGTAAATATAACTGTGGCCTGGGGCCCAAATAATGTGCACAAAAACTGTGGCCTCTGGCCCAAGCAATACGTATGCATAAACTGTGGCCTAGGGCCCAAAAGTACAGATACAGGTGTTCAACATTAACAATTTACAAAACTGAGACTGGCTATATCTGATAGCATGATAACTGTTTCTGATTATGGGACTCTTGCAAATAACTGGTTATACACTGACTGAGACTCATGTGATAATAATGCATAAGTCTATAAAGATTACGTGTTGAGTTCATGATGTTCAAAGTGACAACCATGAACGAATTCTGTAACTGCAACCTTAGAAGATAACAGTTCTATATCATATCATGAAACTAGGGCTAAACTATATTCTGAGTCAAATTGCTAACAAGTATGAAGAATGAGGCGTAGGGAGAATTATGAACATTCCCTAACGTAGATAGTTAGCCTCACATACCTCAATTCCAGCCTTTGAGCGTAATACAATGTTCGTCAACCCTCTCAACTTTGATCTATATCAATACAAGTCAAAGGGATTCTATATTAGCAATAATATTCATGCTTTGATCATCTAAGCATTTTATCAAACACTTGGTGGGCATGAAGCTCCACAACCTTCATTAATGGTGTTTTCTTCACCCAATCCCATTCTATTACTTCTAGATGATTCTACAATCTCAATTAGATGTAATTAACATCATTCTTCATCACTCATATGAATACAACAAATCCCAAGTCAACAATCCAACAACCCTAGCATAGTTCATATAATTCCCTTCATCAAACCCAATTATTATTCTCCCAAGAATACATCAACACTTTAATCATCATGAGAAAGTCATGAAACTTACCTTAGATAGTGGTTGAACAAGTCTTGAGTGGAGTTACTCCTTTAGCACCAAAACCCTACTTCACTTCCCTTGGGTTTTCTTGAATTAGATGAACTTTGGCTAGGTTTCATACATTTGGGTTCATGGATTTGGTGTTATTGATCATGGATTTCCCTTGAATTTTCTTGTGGATGAAATGTTGAGAGGGTTCTAGAGGGTTTTCGGACCAAAAATGGTGAGAAAATGGGTTAAAAACGAAGTTGGGTCTATATATAATTGTCCAGAAGGTTCGGAACTGGCACAACATGCGACACCATATGCGAGTCGCATGTCGAACATGCGAGTCGCATGTTGTGTCGCAAATCATGCCAGCAGCCTAACTCTCACTGGCACAACATGCGACACCAAATGCGAGTCGCATGTTGAACATGCGACACCAAATGCGAGTCGCATGTTGAACATGCGAGTCGCATGTTGCGCCAGAACGTGATGAACTATCTGCGGTAAAATGGCCATAACTTTTGATCCCGATATGCTGTGAGGCCCCACGACCTATGGTTGGAAAGCTCTTTCAATTATCTACAACTTTCATCCTGTGGTGTTTTTCCCACATTCCAACTTTATAATAGCGTTTTGGCCCCTTCAAATCAGAACATCCGAAAACGTTTTCCTTAACTCGCCCTTTTGGATGGCTTATGCCCATATTTGGCTTATGGGTCTTTCTTGAAACTTACTTAACACTTCATTACCAATATAAGGGACATTATAACTCTTCTCCAAAATTTCATTAAGCCATCATTAATTCGATACTCGAAATCCTTTCCCGATACACAACATATACCTTGCTTTCCTTAACAACTTTTGTCTCCTACCTCCAATATCTTTGAAACCTCATTTAGAATCATTAAATATTATTCCTTACTTATCGAAACATCATATGCATCATGCCCTTCGTCAGTCAATTCACTGTGCATGAACAGACAAAGTGACGAGGTGTTACAATATCTCCCCCTTGGGATCATTCGTCCTCGAATGATAACCATTCGGGATTCTACAAAAATTTCGCCAGAGTTTCCCCTGTAATAAGGCACTACCCACCTGTCACAACAACCCATAATATCATTGCCTCACAAGGCTACATCACAATAGCATTATAAATTGGCCACACACGACCAAAACATGAAAAGAAAGCTTACATACCTCAAAATCTTGGCGCTTCATCATAAATCTCTTCTGCGGGCTGAAACAAGTGCGGGTACATGGATTTCATATCCTCCCCGGCTTCCCATGTAGCTTCCTCAACTTTCTGACTTCTGCACAGGACTTTCACTGAGACTACTTCCTCAATCCTCAACTTGCAAACATGGAGATTAAGGGCTTTCACTGGGACTCCTTCATAAGTCAAATCATCATTAACTGTTATGCTATCAGTCAGGACGATCAATGACGGGTCTCCCACACACTTTTTCAACATTGACACATGAAACACTAGATGCACCAATTCAAGTCTTGTGGCAACTCAAGCTTATAAGCCAATTGACCAACCTTTCGTTGGATTCTGTATGGTCCATATGGCGGGACTATGCTTTCTCCTTCTTACCAAATCTCGTAACACATTTCGTAGGCGAAACTTTCAGAGACATTTAATCATCAACTTGGAACTCTACGTCTCTACGCTGCATGTCCGAATAGGACTTTTGGCGACTCTGAGCCGTCTTCAAATGCTTCTAAATCAACTTGGCCTTCTTTATAGCCTCATAGACCAATTTTGGTCCTAACAACTCTGTTTTCCCAACTTTAGACTAACCAATCGGTGATCTGCACCTTCGTTCAAAAAGGTTTCAAACGGTGCCATCCCAATACTAGCATGGTAATTATTTTTGTAAGTAAACTCAATAAGAGGCAAGCGGTCATCTCAATTACCATTGAAATCAAGGACACATGGTTACTGAACCGAATGAATACATGATTACTGAATTGCTGAGACATTGAACTGAATGTCTACTGAACTAACTGAATTCTGGATACTGGATTAATTGAGTAACATTAACTGAATACTGAGCTGACTGGATACTGGATTAACTGAGTAACATTAACTGAATACTGAGCTGACTGAATACTGGATTAACTGACTACGGGACTGCCAATAATACGTGAGTACTGGACTGATATCTGAGTACTAAACTGACATAAATATCGGAGTATTGAACTAACATGAACATTATAACATGAGATCTGAATAGCGTATCTGTCTGACCATTTGTTTGAGGATGAAAAGTTGTACTAAGGTTCACCTTCGTACCCAATCCTTTCTGAAAGGATTTTCAGATGTTCGCTGTGAACTGAGCACTATAGTCTGAAATAATGGACACTAGGGTCCCATACAATCCGACAATTTCATTAACATATGACTTCGCATAATCTTCTGTTCAATCTGTGGTCTTAACTGGCAAGAAGTGCGCTGACTTCGTAAGTCTGTCCATAATCACTCAAATTAAATCATTCCTCCTATCTGAACGAGGTAGACCTAGAATGGTGAGCTTCTGACATAATTAGCTCTCTGAGCCCATCTACATCTGGAACGCATAATCTGCCTTGGTATCTCAAGGTACCGTTATCTCCCCTTTGTGCAAAAGTTAAGGCTTTATATTCGTGAATCCCCTCTTTCATCTTTAACAAGTAGGAATCACCAAACTGCTTCTCTCTAACTTTAATGACTAAGAAGGAATGCCATGTTCCGGGCAATAACTCCACCCGCTTCAGAGTCTGGAAGTCGAATTCCCTAGCTTGGATAAGCGGTGAACTTCTTTCACCTTAGTTCTCTTGTCTGCCTAAATCATGAGCTGTACTTCCTATACTTGATTTTTTTTTTTCTGAGATACTTCCTAAAATACTCATAGTACTGTAAAATACTCATAGTACTGTTGTGTGCTAAGTCTTTCACTAGCCCCTTAAATATTAGAGTCGTGTGCAATGGCACTACCCTTTTGACACATAACTAGGCATGATCTTATAACTTTTCTGGGATCGCCTAATCGATAGTAATTGAACTTGACACGATTCGTCCGACAATCATTCTACTCATTTCGGGTTAGGCATATTCCCTATGAAGACTATCTCATTATGCCAACCTAACTGAATTAAGGTTCTTCATATCTCATACTAACCCTTCGGGTCTTCAATTATCTCACTGGACTTACTAGCGATTTATGCATCTCCCCCTTAGACCAAGGCTAACGTCTTATACTTACAAATTCTTCTCTTTTGATGAGATCCAATTAACCTTCCTTATCTTCTGTAATTCCTTTGTACTCTACAACACTGACGATTTTTTTTTTGACTCACATCTGAGCAATTTCTCATGGGGAAAAACTAAATTTACTTACATGAACGGGTTGCTCTTGTATTCATAACTGGCATACTCCATCTTAACGACTTAACTCTGCTCACACTGTAAATCTTAGGACAACCCCCCTTTTTTTTTTTTTTTACAACTCTTAAAGGTTATTCTTTTGTAGTTTGCTGTCTTACGACTTAGTTGATTTCTTCTTCCACTAATCACTCTACTCTAAACTTAACTTAAGCCCTTGGTTTCTAACACACATATTCGGATGTATCTGAACTGTCACCCACTCAAGGTGTTCATTTGAATAGGAAATCAAATCATATTTCTAATAGTTCTGCTAAAATTGCTAATGCATTGTATCTACTCAAAACTTACTTACTATTTTTCTGTTAATCACCTGCTAGCTTCATATTTTCTTATTCTGCTCTGAATAACCTAAGTCATTTCTAACTCTCCCTCATCATCTGACTCTATTCTATGGTTGTATACTATCTTTTCTGAACTATGGATCACACTTAAGAAACCTTTATCTATCTTATATGAAAGATACCCAAACTTTCTATACATTTCAAAGTCATATCAGACTATACCCATCTGGAATAAACACTTACTCACATAGCTTAAGAGAGGACTGTCACATCTCCTTATCTCATAATAATAATTACTTCTGAATTAACTTACAGCTGTCGTACTCTCTAACTCTGATCTGACTAAAACTTAAACAAACTAAAATCATTCATATTCGTCACAACTCTTCCTCCTTGGTATTCTTGTCTCAATCATACTATTACTTATTTTAAATATAAACTCGTCGTAATTTATCCCTGCTTATCAATTCAGTCGATACCTCAATATAATACTCCATTAAGATTGGCCAGCCTTTTCCATATCATCTCTTAGTATCACAAGTCCTTCCAAATTATCCTAGCATTACCTTTTACCATATCGATATTGACCTCATAATTACTATTACTATCAATTTTACAGTTAACTTTATTTCTCGAAGTCAGACTTGCAACTTGGTCAAATCCTATCATTACTGTTGACACGACCTTTCAAGACATACTACGAACTTATATCTCATTCTCCTTCTATTTCTAGGAAAATTTTGGCAGAGTTTCCTCTGTATTTCTTACTATCCCAAAACCTGCACGCAGGAAATACCAACAATGCCTTACAAGGCCAACATATATATATATATGTCATATCATATCATAGCCATACAGGGCTTCCAATTTCAACAACAGTATAAAAATGATGAACTTACCTCATATGTCCAACTCAAACTGTACCTGTCACTCTTTCCTGTTTATTTTCCCTTTCAATCTTTAACTGCAGATGGAGTGGGTCCTGATGACCTTCGGTAGAAAACTGTCTGCCACCACTTTCTTGAGATCCTTCATGATTTATGTTTTCTGCAGACTTAGCTCCTTTTCTAATTTCTCTAATATCCTCTCCCTGTGGTATCCCATTCTCCTTTCTCAAGAACATCATTATCATTCAACTGACTATTCTTTCTACTACACCCCTTCTCGGGCATCTTACATTGTATTCCACTTTTAATAGCACTTGAAGTCTCATTCGTTACCAGTAAGTACTGCTCAATTGTACCCCCTATGGGTAAACATCCTTACTTGGACCTTGAATTACCTGTTCGTCTCCTGCGCATTCGAAACGTACGTAATTCGATAGGAAGAGAAGTTACTTATCGCTCTAAGCTTTATGGCACAATCTAGAGTAGAAAGAAATGAGACAAATCCTGAATGTCTTGGTGGTCAACTATTTATATGTGTGGGGCCCTCACACATATAAAAGAGACCCCGCTGGACACGGCTTCATAGACTCCCTAAGACACTTGAACCTAGGGCTCTGATACCAAGCTTTGTCACGCCCCGAACCTGGGCCTGGACGTAACACGGCACCCGGTGCCTGACTGCATGTGACCGAGCGAACCAACTGGCTGACTGAATCAACATGTGATATCAGAACATAACTGAATATGGAAACAATTAAACACATGCTGATATACTAAAGGTCTGACTGAAATCATAATGCGGAAATACTTAGACAATCTGAAATATATCTGAAAGTAGCTAACATGGCTAAACCAAAACAACTGAATGACTAAGTATAACTGTCTACAAGGCTAACATAACAAATATCTGACTATCTGAACTGTGTCTATGAAGCCTCTAAGAGTACTGAATAATAAAACTGCCTATAAACTGAATTAACTAGATAGATGACAACGCCCCGAAGGAATTTGGGGCTCACCAGTAGCTGATACGTACACTCCTAAATAGCTGAGTCGTCAACCTGTATATCGTTGCCTGCATCGCGAGATGCAGGCCCCCAAGCAAATAAAAAGGGACATCAGTACATTTGAATTGTACTGGTATGTAAAGCAACTGAAGCAATAAAATACTGGAACTGAAACTGATAACTGTAACTGTACTAAACAGGAAAGCAAGAAGCTGAAGTACTCCCTGTTCTGAATGAAGAATCACCTGTAAAACTGTAAATATAACTGTGGCCTGGGGCCCAAATAATGTGCACAAAAACTGTGGCCTCTGGCCCAAGCAATACGTATGCATAAACTGTGGCCTAGGGCCCAAAAGTACAGATACAGGTGTTCAACATTAACAATTTACAAAACTGAGACTGGCTATATCTGATAGCATGATAACTGTTTCTGATTATGGGACTCTTGCAAATAACTGGTTATACACTGACTGAGACTCATGTGATAATAATGCATAAGTCTATAAAGATTACGTGTTGAGTTCATGATGTTCAAAGTGACAACCATGAACGAATTCTGTAACTGCAACCTTAGAAGATAACAGTTCTATATCATATCATGAAACTAGGGCTAAACTATATTCTGAGTCAAATTGCTAACAAGTATGAAGAATGAGGCGTAGGGAGAATTATGAACATTCCCTAACGTAGATAGTTAGCCTCACATACCTCAATTCCAGCCTTTGAGCGTAATACAATGTTCGTCAACCCTCTCAACTTTGATCTATATCAATACAAGTCAAAGGGATTCTATATTAGCAATAATATTCATGCTTTGATCATCTAAGCATTTTATCAAACACTTGGTGGGCATGAAGCTCCACAACCTTCATTAATGGTGTTTTCTTCACCCAATCCCATTCTATTACTTCTAGATGATTCTACAATCTCAATTAGATGTAATTAACATCATTCTTCATCACTCATATGAATACAACAAATCCCAAGTCAACAATCCAACAACCCTAGCA
Source organism: Lycium barbarum (assembly GCF_019175385.1). Classification (NCBI taxonomy): domain Eukaryota; kingdom Viridiplantae; phylum Streptophyta; class Magnoliopsida; order Solanales; family Solanaceae; genus Lycium; species Lycium barbarum. The sequence continues at coordinate 130,315,985 of NC_083341.1, forward strand.
TAGTTCATATAATTCCCTTCATCAAACCCAATTATTATTCTCCCAAGAATACATCAACACTTTAATCATCATGAGAAAGTCATGAAACTTACCTTAGATAGTGGTTGAACAAGTCTTGAGTGGAGTTACTCCTTTAGCACCAAAACCCTACTTCACTTCCCTTGGGTTTTCTTGAATTAGATGAACTTTGGCTAGGTTTCATACATTTGGGTTCATGGATTTGGTGTTATTGATCATGGATTTCCCTTGAATTTTCTTGTGGATGAAATGTTGAGAGGGTTCTAGAGGGTTTTCGGACCAAAAATGGTGAGAAAATGGGTTAAAAACGAAGTTGGGTCTATATATAATTGTCCAGAAGGTTCGGAACTGGCACAACATGCGACACCATATGCGAGTCGCATGTCGAACATGCGAGTCGCATGTTGTGTCGCAAATCATGCCAGCAGCCTAACTCTCACTGGCACAACATGCGACACCAAATGCGAGTCGCATGTTGAACATGCGACACCAAATGCGAGTCGCATGTTGAACATGCGAGTCGCATGTTGCGCCAGAACGTGATGAACTATCTGCGGTAAAATGGCCATAACTTTTGATCCCGATATGCTGTGAGGCCCCACGACCTATGGTTGGAAAGCTCTTTCAATTATCTACAACTTTCATCCTGTGGTGTTTTTCCCACATTCCAACTTTATAATAGCGTTTTGGCCCCTTCAAATCAGAACATCCGAAAACGTTTTCCTTAACTCGCCCTTTTGGATGGCTTATGCCCATATTTGGCTTATGGGTCTTTCTTGAAACTTACTTAACACTTCATTACCAATATAAGGGACATTATAACTCTTCTCCAAAATTTCATTAAGCCATCATTAATTCGATACTCGAAATCCTTTCCCGATACACAATATATACCTTGCTTTCCTTAACAACTTTTGTCTCCTACCTCCAATATCTTTGAAACCTCATTTAGAATCATTAAATATTATTCCTTACTTATCGAAACATCATATGCATCATGCCCTTCGTCAGTCAATTCACTGTGCATGAACAGACAAAGTGACGAGGTGTTACAGAGGGTCTCTCGGAAACAGCCATCCTACCTTGGTAGGAGTAAGGTCTGCGTACATTATACCCTCCCCAGACCCCAAGATGTGGGATTTCACTGGGCTGTTGTTGTTGTTGTATCACATTTTCCACCCTCCGGAGAAGAACCATCATCCATAAACAAAACTTCTGCTAGAAGAGCACATTCTTTAAAGGGAAAAGGGTCTAATATACCCCTCAACTTTAATTTATTAGTCAACTTTGCCCTCCGTTAGCGAAAGTAATCAAATATACCCCTCCGTTAGCTAAAGTGTTCACATGTACCCTTAAGTGGATGGAAATCCACTTAGATGGTCCTTAGGATTTATCTTTTCAGTGTATGAAGTTTCATATGTTATGGAGGTATTGTCTTTAAGTCCGCCTCCCACCTGTAACGTCTCTTTTGCCGAAAATAAACATTGTCGGGGTCCATGCCAAACCCCCCACCACCACGGGAAGTGAAAGACTGGGTGGATGGCTTGAAAAAAAAAAAGTGGAAGGAAATCCCCAATTCAATCAAAATTAACCATTAAACTAAAAATACCCCTGCCCCAACGGTTGACCCGCCCCGTCACTTGATGAATGGCTCTTAGTTTCTTACGTTAGTTTTCATTGTATAATTTAGGCCACATTAGTCTCGTATTTTTACTTTCATCATGCTACAGTTTACAAAGATTTTTTTTTCTGCTTAAGCTCAATTATCTGAATGAGCTTTAGTCTTTTTAATCCAATCAAGCAAGAACGGTTAACATACACCCAAGTTTACTCCCTCTATACCGTGGTGCAGCCTCTGTTCAAAGAGCATTTCAGGTTTCATTCTCCTGAAAGCTCATGGAAATTATATGAGTTACTTGTTCGACGGATTTATGATTTGTGGAACTTTATATATAATTTCAGGATGGTGTTAAAGAAACAGGGGTATCATTAGCTTATACAGTTCATAATTTGGATGTTGGACCAGTTATTGCACGTGAAAGAGTAACAATTTATTTGGTTATCAACGATTATAGAAAAACCAAGTACATAGAATAATTAGAATCAGGTATAGTTTAAGGGAATCTGAATAAAACACGTCAAATTTATGGGATCTTTAGGTATTCTGCCTAAAAAGTTATGTTTTAGGAGGAACAGACCAAAGTAGTCCCTCATGTATGGCCTTATATTTAAAAATTATCCCTAAAATTTATACGGGTGCACTAATAGAGTCCAAGCAAACTATTCGTTTATTTTAATGGAAGCCACTCTACCATTACAAGAGATTAAGAAAATTATCATACTATTTTTGTTGAGATAAAAATAATAGGACATCATGCGGAAGCTAATAACTGCAAACCTTGAACGACGATAAATAAGACAACAAAGAAAACTATACTAAAAAGGCATAATATCTCAATATTGTTTGGCCAATTGGCCTACATATGAGAAAACTGATATAAAAGAAAACATAAAATTATGAGAAAATAATCTCCCCTAAACAAGACTTTTAATCCCAAGGGACTACATTGTGGATGCTATTATGTTATTCCACGAAGGAAATATCCTCAATTTATAGAATTCTAAAACTTTTCCTTCAAGATATATATGAAAGAGTTCTTTTCTACCAAGAAAATCTTCTTGAAGTAAAACACATTTATGGTAGAATTCAAATAAGGTAGGAAAGTCAACACAAACCCTAACAATTTTGTCTAATGTAAACGTATTAAGAATTGTTTTTTCAAGAATTTAAATAATTGACTATTCTTTCAGAGCTTTACATGCTTATACGAGTGTCCCCCTCCCTCCTCCTCCAATAAGAACAATAAAAAAGGAACACAGAAAATTGGAGCTGAACAATATATTAAGTAGGAAAAGATGAAACTATTTGAATACTTTGTGTAATTTAATACCCCTAACTATACCCGAAGTTCCAGCGATGCACCTTTCCTTTTTTGGGGGTCTATTAGCCCCCTAATTTTTTTTAAAACAAAATAAATATCACCCTAAGCGCTGACGTGATAAAGGCAGTATATTTCACTATCTTTGGGAGAGTGAGAAGCATAAAATCTGATGAACTTATACAAGTGTCATTTTTTAATTGGGTACCTCACATTTAATTACACCTAATTAATTATAACTAAAGTTTAAAGTTTTTTTTTTTAAAAAAAAATCTTTTTCAAAAGTTCTTGTTAACGCCAGAGAATCTCCATCCATTGTTTCCGACCATGGCAAATATGAGATTGAGAATAGATTTTGTCGCTGGAATTTCAAATTCCGGCCAAGTGTTCTGAATCTCGCCGAACAAATTGAGAACAATATTTTATAGATTTACGAAATTGGGGCTTCAAAACACATGGGCTTATATCAATGTTTCCATAGATGATCATGATGAAGAAGAAAAATAAAGGAAAAGAAAAGAAAAGAGAAAAAAAATGAACGTAAAGGGTCAGCCATGGTTGGCTTGCACAAGAAAGAGAAGAAGAAAGGGGGAAAAATAGGATTTTTTTTTTTAAAAAAGGGTGATAACCAGAGGAGAATCTGGGATTTCTAGAACATGGGTTCACCACTAAAAAAAAGGGAAGGAAAAAATGTATTAAATGGGAATTGATCCCTAGTCCTCTAAGTAAATAACTCAACCTTCAACAAAGTGTATCAATTAGCCTCCTTGTAACATGTATTCCAGCAGTTAATAATATATCAATTTTCAAAAAAAATAAAATAAAATATATATATATATATATATATAAAATACCTAGTTTAACGGAGAGACCATGTGTCCACATGACCCAAAAATACTACATAAAATCGCCCCTGGTGATAACTATTATGTTTTTAAAAAGTTTACGGGGGTAATAAGACCCCAAAAAAAGAAAGGTATGTCGCTGGAACTTCGGATATAGTTTAGCGGGTATTGATGTCTTATCCCTTCTTTTATTGAAACTTAGTTTCAATGAGTAAAAAAAAGTTTCAGTGACTATAAGTTACCTATGTTAGAATTAATTATTGATATCAAGTGAAAATGAAAGTGAATCATTATAGAGAACTTGCAGTTGCTCCTAGCATTTAGACGAAACACATATTTCCAAGCAATAACTGCAAAGTCCTATTTGAGTGTTGGACTGATGCAACACTTAACATGTATGTAGCTTCCAAATCCAAAAAAATAAGGGCTAATCTAGTGCAACTATACATTTTGTTCCTAGTGTTAGATTAACAACCAGGCAACAATAGTGTAACAGGAACATAAGGAGGAGGACTCCTTTGTACAATGAAATATACTCCTATAAATTAAGTAAATGTAAGAGAGTAATACTTTCTTTTCCAGAAGATAGTTTTACCAAAAAAACCAATGTACAAAATTAGCACCAACAAGTCTGTCCATAAGGAATTAGTAACTCTCTGCAATCAGTTTTTCTTTACAGCAACCTTAAATTTGAACAAAATGTTGAAATCAGTCTTTTACTAGAACAATAACATCTGCATTTGTCACCACACGAACAAATAGTATCTGATGTGACTAAATAATGCCAGTTCCCTGAAAATAAGATTATGACACTTTATAAGAAAAATCTATGCTCACTGCTGATGGTACCCGTGTTGGGTCCATCCCCTTATTTTGAGGAAGAAAACACTTCCCTTGTTTTGAGGAAGAAAACATCTTCCTTGTCTTTGGCAAATTGTCAAGTGCTTGCTTGAGTCACTAATGACATCAATAGGTTCATCTCATACCTATAAATAGGGAAGCTTTCTCATTTGCTATACACACCAAAAAATTGAAGAAGACAACACATCCCAAAGAGAGAAAAATCTAAGAGAAATACTCTTAGTGAAAGGCCTAAGTAAGGGAAGGTCTTTGAGAGAATTTTTAGAAAAAATTCTTGAATGTAATTGGGATTGGGGTTGTGAGGTTGAGTGTTGTAAACACTTGTAATATTTCTTCTTTAATAAGATCTGCAGCAGCAACGTGGACGTAGCTCTCACATTGAGGGTGAACCACTATAAATCTGTGTGTGCTATTTATTCTTCGCTTACATCACGGCGTAAGTAGGTTCTGTGTAAGGAGGTTGGTATTTAAGTGGTCCAGCTGTGACCCTCCAATCTTTCCTGGGAACCTGCTTACAAAGGTCGGATTTGGGATTCAAATCCTAACAACTGGTATCAGAGCAACAGGTTGTGTTGTGATTTAGAAACGATGGGAGGCGAAGATGGTACGACGCACGACATCGGTAAATTCGATGGTACAGATTTTGCGTTCTGGAGAATGCAAATTGAAGATTATTTATATGGTAGAAAGCTTCATGAACCTCTGAGTCCGAAACCAGAGGAGATGAAGCAAGCAAATTGGGATCTCCTCGACAGACAAGTTCTGGGAGTCATTCGGCTAACGCTGTCGAAGAACGTTGCTCACAACGTGGCAAAGGAAAAGACCACCGCAGATATGATGAAGGTATTGTCTTACATGTATGAGAAACCTTCGGCAAATAATAAGGTATTTCTCATGAAGAAACTATTTCATCTAAAGATGATGGAAAATGCTCATGTTGCTACACACATAAATGAATTCAATACCATTGTAAATCAATTGTCATCGGTAAAAATTGATTTCGATGATGAAGTACAAGCTCTAATTTTGTTGGCATCCCTACCAAATAACTGGGAGCCAATGAGAGCAGCGGTTAGTATTTCTGTCGGCAGTGACAAACTAAAGTTCAACGATGTTAGGGATCGTATCCTTGCTGAGGAGGTGCGCAGGACAGATTCTGGAGAGGCATCGACAAGTTCTGCTTTTAATGTTGAAAACAGAAGCAGAAATTATGACAGAAACTACAACCGAAATAGGGGCAGATCGAAGTCAAGGAATGGCAGGGGTCAATCCAGACCAGGACGAACACTTGAGTGTTGGAACTGTGGAAAACCAGGTCACTTCAAGAAGAACTGCAGGGCGCCAAAGAAGGAGGACAACAAGGGGGCTGGAATCAACGCTGCTACGGAAGACATTGGCGATGCGTTGTTGTTATCGGTTGACAGCCCGATAGACTCTTGGGTGCTTGACTCAGGAGCGTCCTTTCATACCACCCCACATCATGATATAGTGACAAACTACGTGGCTGGGAATCTCGGCAAAGTTTATTTAGCCGATGGAGAGCCGCTAGACGTTGTTGGCATGGGAGACATTAATTTGAAGATGTCAAATGGATCCTCGTGGAAGATTACAAAAGTTAGACATGTTCCAAAGCTGATGCGAAACCTGATCTCAGTAGGTCAGCTTGATGATGAGGGATATGATCTCAACTTTGGTAATGGGTCTTGGAAGGTGGCGAAAGGTGCTATGGTAGTTGGCCGAGGAAAGAAGATTGGCACTCTCTACATGATGACTAGTTGTCGTGATACTGTTGCTGTGGTTGACAACACAAAGAAGACAGATTTGTGGCATTGTCGGCTGGGGCATATCATCCAGAAGGGGATGAAGCTGTTGGTGACAAATGGCTTAATTCTGGAACTGAAGACGGTGGACCTTCATATATACGTGTGAGAGCTGCATTCTCGGAAAACAAAAACGAGTAAGCTTCTCAAATGCAGGCAGGGAGTTGAAGGTCGAGAAGCTGGAATTGGTGCACACAGATGTGTGGGGACCTACCACTGTCCCCTCTCTTGGAGGATCACACTACTACGTGACCTTCATTGATGATTCAACCAGGAAGGTATGGGTTTACTTTATGAAAAATAAATCTGAGGTGTTTAGTGTATTCAAAAGATGGAAAGCCATGGTCGAGAATGAAACAAACCTCAAGTTGAAGTGTTTGAGGTCCGACAACGGTGGAGAATACACCGATGGTGATTTCAAACGGTACTGTGCCGATAATGGGATCAAGATAATGAAGACTATTCCTGGAACGCCGCAACAAAATGGAATAGCCGAAAGAATGAACCGAACGTTGAACGAGCGTGCTCGGAGTATAAGAATACACTCTGGACTGCCCAAGACATTCTGGGCAGATGCAGTCAATACCGCGGCCTTCTTAATTAACCAAGGACCGTCAGTTCCCTTGGATTTCATAATTCCAGAAGAAGTCTGGAGTGGCAAGAAGGTAAATCTTTCATTTCTGAAAGTGTTCGGCTGCTTATCATATGTTCATAATGATGACACGGCTAGAAGCAAGCTTGATCCAAAATCAAAGAAGTGTTACTTTATTGGCTATGGTGACACCGAGCTTGGTTACCGATTTTGGGATGAACAAAATCAGAAGATCATCCGAAGCAGGAATGTTTTCTTCAACGAAGAGGTACTGTACAAATACAAGCTGCAAAAAAAATCAGAATGTCAGGATAAGGAATCGGAAATAGTCGATTTAAGGGACTTCCCGACACCTGAGCCGCAGCCAGGTACAGCCGAGGTAGATGAACAAACAATCCGAGAAGGTGCTGATGAAAGTGCTGATTCTGAAACAAATAAACAGACGCCAATCACAGAACTGCGTAGATCATCCAGGATCAGGAAGTCGATTCACAGGTACTCTCCATCCCTCAACTACATTCTACTCACTGATAGAGGGGAGCCGGAATGTTATGAAGAAGCAATGCAAGTCGATGAATCGACTAAGTGGGAGCTGGCAATGAAGGATGAGATGGATTCACTATCGGCAAATCATACATGGGATTTAGCCGAGGGCATTGCAAAACAAATGGGTTTATCGGATAAAGGAAGAACCCAATGGAAGCAAGCGTTATAAAGCAAGGTTGCAAAGGGATTTCAACATAAAGAAGGCATCAAACTCTCACAGGAAGAATATGTGAGGAAAGTTATCAAAAGGTTCAACATGCATGATGCCAAGCCAGTCAGCACTCCCTTGGCTGAACACTTTCGGTTGTAAAAGGATCAGTCGTCGACAACCGAGGATGAGAAGAAGCAGATGGACAAGATACCTTATACATCTGCAATCGGTAGTCTTATGTATGCAATGATATGTACAAGGCCAGACATTGCACATGCAGTGGGAGTTGTCAGCCGATTTATGAGCAATCCGGGAAAGCAACACTGGGATGCTGTGAAGTGGATATTCAGATATCTGAAAGGCAGCTCGAGTTCAGCTCTGTATTTCCGAAAATCAGAAACAGGATTGCAAGGGTATGTTGATGCTGACAACGGTGGTGATGTTGATAGCAGAAAGAGCACATCCGGGTATGTTTACACCTTCGGAGGTACTGCAATCTCTTGGGTTTCCAAGTTGCAAAATATAGTAGCTCTCTCTAGTTGTGAGGCTGAGTACGTTGCTGTGACGGAGGCCACAAAGGAAATGATGTGGCTACAATCTTTTCTGCGGGAATTGGATCAGGACCACGAGGGAAGTGTGCTATATTGTGATAGCAAAAGTTCCATTCATTTGGAAAAGTGTTACACTCCATAATAATCCGTGCTACTTGTACTAAAAAATGAAAGAATGAGTTAAGAAGGTTCAAGGAAAGTTAGTCGAGTTAGTAAGAATATCGTTATATATATGGTTTCCTTAAGTATCCCAAGGTGACACGGTTACCTAAAGGATTTGAAATCGCGCTATGAGTATGTATATGAGGTAATGCGAGTGACCTTTTAAAGTATTTGAGATTATTAGTAATGATATAGAGGATGGACATATCGTATACTTCATACCATTTGTGGTTCTATTCGCGGTACGTTAACGGGGAAATTTCCAAGGTGTAACATTCTCCCCCTTTTTGGAGCATTCGTCCTCGAATGTTAAACATTCGGGATTCTACAAAAATTTTGCCAGAGTTTCCCCTGTAATATGACACTACCAACCTGTCACAACAGCCCATAATATCATTGCCTCACAGGGCTACATCACAATAGCACTATAAATTGGCCATACAAGACCAAAAGCATGAAAAGAAAGCTTGCATACCTTAAAATCTGGGTGCTTCATCATAAAGTACTCATCAACATATCGTATACTTCATACCATTTGTGGTTCTATTCGCGGTACGCTAATGGGGAAATTTCCAAGGTGTAACATTCTCCCCCTTTTTGGAGCATTCATCCTCGAATGTTAAACATTCGGGATTCTACAAAAATTTTGCCAGAGTTTCCCCTGTAATATGGCACTACCAACCTGTCACAACAGCCCATAATATCATTGCCTCACAGGGCTACATCACAATAGCACTATAAATTGGCCATACAAGACCAAAAGCATGAAAAGAAAGCTTACATACCTCAAAATCTGGGTGCTTCATCATAAATCTCTTCTGCGGGCTGAAACAAGTGCGGGTACTTGGATTTCATATCCTCCTCGGCTTCCCATGTAGCTTCCTCAACTTTCTGACTCCTCCACAGGACTTTTACTGAGGCTACTTCCTTAGTTCTCAACTTGCGAACTTGACGATCAAGAATGGCTACGGGGATCTCCTCATAAGTTAACCCATCCTTAACTGTTATAGTATCAGTAGAAACAACTAACTATGGGTCTCCTACACACTTCCTCAACATGGACACATGAAATACGGGATGTACAACAGCTAAGTCTTGTGGCAACTCAAGTTCATAAGCCACTAGACCGACCTTCCGTAGAATTCTGTAAGGTCCAATATATCTGGGACTTAGCTTCCCTTTCTTGCCAAATCTCATAACACCTTTCATGGGTGAGACTTTAAGGAACACCCAATCATCAACTGAAAATTCTAAATCCCTTCGTCTCACATCTGTATAAGACTTCTGGCGACTCTGAGCTGTTTTCAAACGCTCCTGTATTAACTTGACTTTCTCCATAGCCTGATAAACCAAATCTGGTCCTAACAACTCTGCTTCACCTACTTCGAACCAACCAATAGGTGATCTGCACCTTCGTCCATACAGAGCTTTTAATGGTGCCATCCCAATACTAGCATGATAACTGTTATTATAAGAAAACTCAATGAGAGGTAAGTGATCATCCCAATTACCTTTGAAATCCAAGACGCATGCTCTCAACATATCCTCCAGAGTCTGAATAGTACGCTCTGCCTGGCCATCTGTTTGTGGATGAAAAGCTGTGCTGAGGTTCACCTTGGTACCCAATCCTTTCTGAAAGGATTTCCAGAAGTTTTCCGTGAATTGAGCACCACGGTCTGAAATAATGGAAACTGGGGTCCCATGCAATCTGACAATTTCATTAACATACAGTTTGGCATAATCTTCTGCTGAATCTGTGGTCTTGACTGGTAAAAAGTGCGCCGACTTAGTAAGCCGGTCAACGATCACCCAAATAGAGTCATGTCTCCTAACTGAACGAGGTAGACCTGATACAAAGTCCATATTGATCATTTCCCATTTCCAGACAGGAATATCAATATTCTGAGCCAAGCCACCAGGCCTCTGGTGTTCGGCTTTCACTTGCTGACAATTCGGGCACTTAGCTACAAAATCTGCCACATTCCTCTTCATATCGTTCCACCAGTAAATCTCCTTAATATCATGATACATCTTAGTGGAACGTGGGTGAATGGAATACCTGGAATTGTGAGCTTCTGACATGATTCACTCTCTGAGTCCATCTACGTCTGGAACACATAATCTGCCTCGGTACCTCAAGGTACCATCATCTCCCCCTTGTTCGAAAGCCGTCGTCTTATGCTTGTGAATCCCCTCTTTCAGCCGTAATAAATAGGGATCACTAAATTGTTTCTCCTTGACTTCAATGACTAAAGAGGAAATAGCCCAATTCTGAACAACCACACCACCATCCTCGGAGTCCAAAAGTCGAACTCCAAGATTGGCCAAACGGTGAACTTCCTTTGTCATAACTCTCTTATCTAAGTCCACGTGGGCTAGACTTCCCATGGAACGCCGACTAAGAGCATCAGCTACAACATTCGCTTTCCCCGGATGATAAAGAATATCCACATCATAATCCTTAAGCAATTCGAGCCATCTCTTTTGCCTAAGATTCAGCTCTCTTTGCTTGAAGATATACTGCAGGCTTTTATGGTCTGTGAAAATATCAACATGCACTCCATACAAGTAATGACGCCATATTTTTAGTGCAAAAACTACAGCTGCCAACTCTAGGTCATGAGTCGGATAATTCTTTTCGTGCACCTTGAGCTGACGAGATGCATAAGCTACAACCTTGCCATGCTGCATTAAGACACATCCGAGACCAACTCCCGAAGCATCACAATAAACCACGAACCCTTCAGTTCCCTCTGGCAGTGTCAAAACTGGAGCAGAAGTCAATCTCTTCTTCAACTCCTCAAAGCTTCTCTCACAAGCATCTGACCATTGGAACTTAACTTTCTTCCGAGTCAACTTAGTCAACGGAGCAGAGATAGAAGAAAATCCTTCTACGAAGCGTTGATAATAGCCTGCCAGACCCAAGAAACTTCTTATATCAGAAACTGAGGTGGGTCTGGGCTAGCTCTTTACGGCATCAATCTTCTGAGAATCAACTTTAACACCTTCACCTGAGATCACATGGCCTAAGAATGCCAGTGACTTAAGCCAAAACTCACACTTTGAGAATTTTGCAAAAAGTTCACGATCTTTAAGAGTCTGCAACACTATTCTGAGGTGTTCTGCATGATCAGCCTCATTACGGGAATACACCAAAATATCATCAATGAATACAATAACGAATAAGTCGAGATAAGGCTTGAAAACCCTGTTCATAAGATCCATGAAAGCAGCTGGCGTATTTGTCAACCCAAATGACATAACAAGAAATTCAAAATGGCCATAACGGGTTCTGAAAGCGGTCTTCGGAATATCAACTTCCTTAACCCTTAACTGATGATAACCTGTTCTGAGATCAATCTTAGAATAGCATTGGGCGCCCTGCAGTTGGTCAAATAAGTCATCTATTCTAGGAAGAGGGTACCTGTTCTTAATGGTGACCTTGTTCAGCTGACGATAGTCTATACACATACGTAAGAAACCATTTTTTTTTCGAACAAATAAGACTGGTGCACCCCAGGGCAAAACACTGGGCCTAATAAACCCCTTGTCAAGAAGATCTTTCAACTGGGCTTTTAACTCTTTTAACTCAGCTGGAGCCATTCTGTATGGCGGAATAGATATTGGTTGAGTATCGGGAAGTAGATCAATTCCAAATTCAATCTCCCTGTCAGGAGGGACTCCTGGAAGATCTTCTGGGAAGACTTCTGGGAATTCATTTGCAACTGGGACAGATTGAAGAGTTGGAGTCTGGGCATCTGAATCCTTGACTCGAACTAGATGGTAGATATAACCTTTGGAAATCATTTTTCTTGCTTTTAGGTAAGAAATAAATCTGCCCCTGGGTACCACTGAATTACCCTTCCATTCTATGACTGGCTCGTTAGGAAACTCGAATCTTACAACTTTAGTTCTACAACATACTGTGGCATAACATGAAGCTAACCAATCCATACCCATGATCACATCAAAGTCTACCATTTCTAATTCCGCTAAATTAGCTATGGTTCTGCGGTGATAGACTAAAACTGGGCAACCCCTATAAATACGTCTAGCTATGACTGATTCCCCAACTGGGGTGGATACCTCAAAGGGTTCATATAATTTTTCAGGTTCAATACCAAATTTCTTAGCAACAAAAGGGGTTACATAAGATAAGGTGGATCTTGGGTCAATAAGAGCATATACTTCAAAAGTGAAAACTGTGAGGGTACCTGTGACAACATCTGCTCTAGCATCGGTATCCTGACGACCTGTCAATGCATACAAACGGTTCTGACCACCGCTTGTATTGCCTGACCTTGCCGTCCCACGCCCCTGCTGGGCCGGATTGTGACGAGGAGCTGCTGAATTTATGGACTGCGTCACATTACCTCCAGTGCCCTGTCTGGCTGATGGACAGTTATTCTGAAAATGGCCCTTCTGACCACACCTAAAACAGGCATCAGTACCCACACGACACTCACCTGAGTGTCTCTTATTACACTTGCCGCACATTGGATAAGTATAAGTCGACTGACCCCCACTAGCCTGAGAGTACGAACTTGATGGCCTGAAATTTTGCTTCTTATCATTGCGGAACTTAGGAAGTGGGGCACTTGCTGTGGACGGAGCAGGTATTGCTGACCTGTTCTTAAAGAATTTCCTGTTTCGGTTCCCGCTGAACTGTCCGGTAGACTTGACCCTCTTGTTGAACTCCTTGTCTTTCTCTTTTTGTAAGGTTTCTTCCTCCTTTAGCCTTGTCTCATTGCCCTGTACAAAAGCAACCATCTTGGAAATAGTCATTGCCCCATTCTGTGCAACAATATTGGCTCCATCATACAAATGGGAATCAAGACCTCCAACGAATCTTCTCACTCTTGCCCTCATATCGGGTAACATGTGTGGGGCATGCTTAGCCAGGCTAACGAACTCCAAATAGTAATCTTGAACTGGCCTGCTATTTTGTTTGAGCTTCAGGAATTGTTCAGCCTTAGCCTCTCTGGCCTCTACTGGCATAAAGTGGTCTAGAAATGCACTAGCAAATTCATCCCATGTAGCATCAGGCGCATTCTCACCTCGGGACAGTTCCCAAGATTCATACCACGTGTTAGCAATGCTCTGCAGCTGATGAGCTCCAAAAGTAGCTGCTTCAGTTTCTGTAACTGTCATAATCCTGATGATCTTTTGGAGAGCATCAATGTAGTCCTGAGGGTCTTCATCTTTCTTTGTCCCCGTAAAGACTGGGGGATTCATTCTGAGAAAATCCTTCGTCTTAGAAGACTCTCCATTACCTCCTGAACTTGACACAGATTCATGACGTTGGGCCTGAGCTGCTACCAGCTGGGTGAGCATATTGATAGCACTCCTAACATCCCCGTCTGAAGCACTTGGAGGTGTAACGGTAGGGGCGGTTGGAGTTGTTGCCTGAGTCGGAACAGTATCTTCGTGAGCTACTTCGGCGGCAGCCCTTTGGCTGGTGGCTGTGTTTCTCTTCTTGTAAGTTCTTTTGTAAGGCATTTTCTGAAAACACGTACACGCACGAATTAGGAAGTCATCCTAAAAATACTGCTCTAACTGCACGATCTAGAATATGAAAGAAATGAGACAATCCTGAATGTCTTGGTGGTCAACTGTTTATATGTGTGGGGCCCTCACACATATAAAAGAGACCCCACTGGACACGGTTTCATAGACTCCCTAAAGACACTTGAACCTAGGCTCTGATACCAAGCTTTGTCACGCCCCGAACCATGGCCTGGACGTAACACGACACTCGGTACCTGAGCATGTGACCGAGCGAACCACATGGCTTGCTGAACTATCATGAGGCATACATGAGTGGAAATATAACGTGAATGCATGATGAGCCTTTATAAAACGTGGTAAGTCATAATACTTAATAGAGTACTTGTTTAAACATGAGTGCGGAAATAACATGAATGAGCCAAAAATGGCTATACGACTCCGAATGTCTGACATAACATAACTGACTTGTCTAGTCTATGAAACCTCTATCATGAGTCTGACTGGAAAACATACTTACTGGGACAAGGCCCCCAGCATACCTTTAGACGTAAAATTAAATAAGGAAATACAATGTCTAAACCCCGAATGAGATAGGGCTCACCAATAAGCTGGTACGTGCAAATCCTAATGAGCAGAAGCGTCGTCCTGTAAATCTGTACCTGCATCGTGAAATGCAGGCCCCCGGGCAATAAAAGGGGACGTCAGCACATTGAATGTACTGGTATGTAAAGCAACCGGAAGAAAACAACATGGGACATAGAATAACAAGATAAGAACTGAAACTGAAAACCTGGACATGAACGTGAGCATGAGTACATATGTATATATATAACATAAGTAAAAACATGATAAGTAGGGAGAGCATTTCATAAACCGACACATGATATCACCACGTAGATACGTGGAGTCTGGTACCACGCCGGACCAGCTGAGCCCTCATACCTTTCCAGAGTATAAGGTAGTAATGTACCTGATGGATCCATTCAGTGTAAAATTAAGGTATCGTCCTAACTGGGCGGAGCGATCCTTATCCTATGGTGGCTACATAGTTTCAGGCTATCTGAGCCTTCTCGGTAATTCGTGCAACTCCCAAAAACATGAACATAATATAGTTGGCTAAGAAGCCCATGACTTTCGTGAATTAACTTGTACTTGTCTTGAAATCATGATTTCACGAAATGACTTGTAAACATAGTTTTATGAAATAGCTTGTAAACATGTTCTTGATTTATGAGTAATACAATAGTTCATAATCATATATTTGTAATTGACTTGAAAACATGCTTGAAACTTGTAAAATAAAATCATACAGTTTCATATGAACATAATGAGAACACATGAGGAAGAATTCATGATTCATGGATTAAGCTAGGATTCCTAATATCCGTAATGGAAGGTTAGGAATACAACAACGAATATAGATACAAAATTCATGTACATAAATACTTAAATATGGGCTACCAATATGTTGGGTTTAATGCCCTAAGATTTTAACTTCATGGATATCAAGGAAACGAAGCATGGGGAAGAACATAGAGATTCCCTCATGTGGATGGAAGTTCTACATACCTTAGTTGTTCCAAAACTTGAATTAAAGACTTGGATTTTGAAGAAGATTTCCTAAATCTTGATTCTTGAATCTTGAGATGGGTTTTCTTGAAAACCCTAGATTAGGAATGATGATTTCTTGTTTAGATTACAAGGATATATGTTAGAATTGAGTTGGACAATTACAATGGACTTACCTTGGTGTTCTTGATGTTGGAGGAGAGTAGGAAGTCGTTTTAGGGTTTGAGGGAGTGAAAAATAATGAGTTGAACTGATATGGACGAATATATAGTGTTCTGGAACATTGCAATTTACGTCCAGCAAAATACTGGCCGTATTTCAGTTTACGGGCCGTATTTTGCCCCATGGACTGCACTGCATCTCTTCAGTAAAATGACCATAACTCTTTGTACAGATGTCCGTTTGACCCCCGTAAGATACCGTTGGAAAGGTATTTCAATGCTCTACAACTTTCATCAAGGAAGTTTTCCCAAATTCCAAACACGGTTTGAAATACGGGCCGTAAAGTGAAATATGGTCCGTATTTAACCCTATGACCTCAAAATGTCAAATTCCAGAATGTTCAGAAATTCTTGGTTTCAGTTCACGACTTGGTTTACGGCCCGTAAAGTGAAATACGACCACTGTTCATGGGCGTAAACCACCATATCACAACTGAACGGAAAACATTCAATTCCCACATTCTTTATCTGATTTTCTAAGTTTAGGATCGTGGTCAAAACTTTCGTTAAAGGCACGGGGTGTTACATTATTGCTGTTATATTATGGATATACGGAAATAAAGAAGTGTATACAAGCATTGGCATCCGAATGTATATTGGGCTGTTTTGGGAGTAATTTAAGAATGGATTTAATTCTAGTTTGATATGAAATTGTTAGTATTGTTGTTGTTGGTATTTTTGTTGATGTTTGGCTAAGTTGGAATTTCGAGGATTGTTAAGTTTACAGGGGAAATGCTGCCCGAATTTTGTTAAGTTTCATTCGTACTTGGATTGGTTGGTAAGTGATGTGGATAATCTAACTATGGCCTATGTTATCTTAATTTTAGACCTGCGAGATCGAGAAGTAGACGTTGGACATTAGATAGAGTTCAAGGTATGTGAGGCTAGTCCTTTTCTTCCATGGCATGAATCTTATGACATGATTTTTCTTTCATCCTCATGATTCTCCTATATTCCTAAAAGCTAAGAGTCTAAGATCATGAATAATTATACGAGATAAGAGTAATGTTATGAGTTCAGTAGTGAAATGATGTCATTCATTTCTTACACTCACCTCATACAATAATCCCTTCGAGGTGAGGCAGAATGGTTATAAATATTCATAATAGGATCGCGGGTTCACGACCTTCTGTCACCTCGATAAAGTATAATTGTTCTAAAGTCTTTATGCATGTATTATGATGAGCATGTTATGATGAGCATATTATGATGAGCATGTTATGATGATAATACATCGCGCCTAGTTGGCCGGGCAGTCACCGCTAAGGCGGGCAGCTATGTTATACACCATGGCCAGTTGGCATGGGCAGACACCACTAGTAGGCGGCATGAGATGATACCCCGGACGCGGGAGGCCTGGACGCGGGCTAATGCTATGACTATTACACCGATCCTATACGGACGGGCAGTTTATACATTATGCATATATGATATGATGATGAGCATGAGTAAGATTGGATGCATTGCCTCTTTTATGATTGTCAGTCAGACCCAGATGCTCCATATTGATATTCGTTTTATATCACTGTCTTACTTCTTTGTTTGTGCCTCTCATCCTCAGTACAATATTCGTACTGACGTCCATTTTCTTGGACGCTGTGTTCATGCCCACAGGTAGACAGGGAGACGATCTTGATCCAGGTGCATAGGAGTTAGCGGCTGATTTGAGAGCACTCCATTGTTCGGAGGTGCTTATGGTTATTCTGTTATGCATATCTGTGTATATTTTGGGCATGACGGAGTCTTGTTCCGCCTATATGTATAGTACTTCAGTAGAGGCTCGTAGGTATGCAGTGTGGGTAGTATGGTCTCACAGTTTTTACGTATATGCATACTGCTATTTTGATAGCCTAAGGGCTTGTGTTTATAAAAGTACGATTTCTAGCATGAATTGTATATGAATTTGATAAGGAAGAGTATAATGAGTATAGTGAGCAGTATAATGAGCGGTGCTCGGTGGTTAGCCCCGGGTGCCCGTTGCGGCTCCTAGTCGGGTCGTGACAAAAGTGGTATCAGAGCAGTTGAGTCATAGGAAGTATCTACGAGCCGTGTCTAGTAGAGTCTTGTTTATAGTGTGTTGCGCGCCACATTTATAAACAGGAAGCTACAGGACATTTAGGATGTTACCTCTCCTTCTTACTCTAGATCGTGCGATAGAGCTAAAAGATAGGAAATGACATCCCTTATATACTGATCTTTGATTTTAGCAGGAGAGTGGTGTCGACAAGAGAAGGTAAATAATGCTACTGGAAGTTACAGAGTCTAATATTTCATTGAGGTTATGTATCAGAATTTGTATATATAGAATGGAAAACTAGTTATCATCAAGGTAAGTTACTGTAAGTATAGTAAGAAAAAAAAATGGATTGAATATATATATATATATATGTATTGTTGATAAGTTTAGTTATAAAGTGCCCACAGAAGAAGCTGAAGGAATCAGTAACGGTAAGAAGAATATATGTTAGATATGGTATGAATGTTGCAGGTATGATTGAAATACAGCCAAAGATTAAAAGGAAAAAAAAAATAACAGAAAAGTATAACAGGTACAGTTTGAGTTGGACATACGAGGTAAGTTCATTATTTCCATACATTGTTGATATAGGGAGCCTTGTGTGGCTATGATATGCTATATATATGTATATATGTTGGCCCTGTGAGGCATTGTTGGTATTTCCTGCGTGCAGGTTTTGGGATAGTAAGAAATACAGAGGAAACTCTACCGAAATTTTTCTAGAAATAAAAAGAGAATGAGATATAGGCTTGTAAACAGTCTTGAAAGGTTATGTCAACAGTAATGAAAAGGAAATAATAGTGTGGGGCTACATGGAAGTTACACGTATCAAATAATATTTGATGACAAATAAAAAGGGTTCTAATAAGTGACACATGGATATAGTGGAGGATTAGGGTGTTAATTGTAATTCAGGTGGATAAATCTTATGGGAGTTCCCTTACACGTGGAAATTTGATATGGAATGGAGGAGCTGACTAATATAAATATGCGTACAGGTGTAGTAGTTGTTTTCTTGTAACCATTATTAATGTGCATAGCGGACCCATATTTTATTTAAGGTGGGGTTCTTTGAAAATCTCATAGAAATAAAGGCAATTCCCTGTAAAGGAATAAGGGAAGTAACGAAATAGCAAGCTATTTCTGGACAGCAACGTGATATATTTATTCAGCTAGGTGAAGTCAATTTTTTTTAGGAATAAATGTATGGTCCTTGTAAAGAACGATATTCAGGGTTTGCCTAATATTTCGAGCTCATTGTCCCATTTTATCTCGTTGTTGAATTCGGGTTTTTCTTCAAAGGGAAGTAAAGTGGAAGAAGATCATTTCTTGGTATATAAGGTAATAATTATCCTCTTCTAGGTATATTTAAATTCATTGAAGTCAAAGCTAAATCGTGGGACGAGAAATACTAAAATTATACTGTAAATTGTATTTGATGTTGTTGTTGGCTCATGGGCTGTTTATTGGACTATTTTGTGGGTTATGTAAATGTTGTTATGGACGGAAATTATGTATGTAATTGATTAAATATTTGATTGTAAGCGGAGATAAAAGGATTGAATAAATTAATAAGAAAATAAAGGTGGAGGAAGTGCGGTGGAAATGAGTAAATAATTGGGATTAGTGGATGACTTTTGGGGACACTCCACGTGAACAACAAGGTCCAGGTGGCAGCAAGATAAACATTACTACGTAACTATTGAGAGGAGATTTGTTTGAAGTGTATTATTATAATGTATATAGTCATTTTCATTGGTCAAAAAGAAAGTGTTGCATAAAGGGATGTATATTTTTTTGAACTGGGAATAAGGAACTAATTATCAATGTTAGTGGGGAACATGTCAATAATTAAGGGTGTTAATGGAAGACAAGTTGCCTAATGGCGAATCATTGTGGATTCCACGTGGGGGTTGCTACAAAAAGGCAACAGATTACTCCTTATATATGGCATGTGTATGCATTGGTGTATTCTCCACATCCAAGCCTTTCTTAATTAGATAATGACTATGTGGGCTCCAAAACCCATAAAGTACAAGCAAAATATATCATTTCATATGTACAGCAAGCTAAGAATGTGAGATTTCATTTGAGTATATACCATTTCATATGAGAAACAAAGTGCACAATACGGCCATGGCAGTTCACCTTCTTACAAAAAAAAAAAATTATTAAGTCCCAAGGGTGCTTTACACGTTCAAGAAGTGTTACACTATAAGATTGATTACGAACAAGATATAATGTGAATATAATAAGGATTGTTATGAAAATGAGTGAAGCCTAGCGAGGAAGTGACTAAAAGGTATGATGTGATCTATGTGACTAAAGTATAAAGGCGAGCTATAGAACGAATAAGAAAGATTTATAAAGTTCTTCTATAGGGAAAGTTCAGAATAAGGATTATGTGATAACGGAAATGATAGCGAGCAAAAAAAAAAAAAAAGAAGGATCAGATGAATTTGAGATTGGAAATAGGGACATAGAGCATAATATAAATAGATAATGGTATAAGTACACCCTTAAGGGGGAAAGTGGATGAGAGAAATGCAAGTGTAAGATGGAAACAATTGACACTGCAATATATTTGATATGATACTTAAACTTCAAGTGAGATCCCTTGCTGAAACAAGTTAGTAAGATTTGAAGCCAGCAATAAATGGATAGAAGTCAGGATGGTATTTGAGACAGTGCTAAGAATTATTTGTAAAGATCTTGAATGATATGACATTACAAAGTAGGTGCTTATAAAAAGAAAGAGTACAACAAGAGAATGGTAACGCGTAACTTAAGAGGTATTATAAAGGACAGCAATGCTATACTAGATTAGAGGTTAAGATTTGGCAATAGGGTTGTGCGCTAATGATATTGCGACTTATAAGGAACAAAGTGAAGGGATAGAAAATCTCCTATAGCAGGATGTGAGAAAGTCAAAAGGGTGAATAAAGGAAGGGAAAGGAGTATGACAAGATAGACTACGAGCGAGTTTTAGTACGGATAAATTATATAAGGTATAATGAACCAGGAGAAGGAAAGACTATGACTAAGATTGGATATAGTTTATGCAAGTTGTACAAGAATAGTTATGCAACCTACGAATATTTGTATGCTGGGAATAAGACCAAGCGAGTACTTGATAAGAAGAGTAAGGATTCAGTAATAAAAAATGCGGTTGTGATATTTTGGATACATTAAGAAAAGGTGTAAGATGATTTGAGTCGAAGTACCGAGATAGAATTAGTACTGAGAGAAAATAGGACATGGCCATAGTTGAGCCGATACCAATTGAAAGATAAAAGAGAAGGATGCAAGGTAAAGCATAAGGGCTAGTGAAACGCCGCTAAGGTATTTGAGCACCTTCGCACATTCTTGTAAAGATTGCAACATAATGTGTGACAGAAAAAAAAAAAAACTAAGAGCAAAATCTGAGTAAAGAGGCAATAGCAGAGTTTGAATTGAAGATAAAGGAACGACACACGATGATATGCATAAAAGTTTTACAAGTTGGGTTAAGAGAAATTGTGAAATGGCTTAAGCGAGACGATCAGAACGAGCTGGTTACTAGAAGACAATGAATTTATATGTCAAATCAAAAATTCTTTCAGAATTATACCAGTTAATGATAGACAGAGCATAGAGCAGTTATGTAAAGTTATTATATGAGGCAACTCCAGCGCTACTTGATAGCCAACTCTAAAGATCGAGATTAAGAGCTAAAAAGCAAAGTGACAGTTAAAAATCTTTTAAAAAGAAATTCGAGAGGTGACACATGATGCTGAAGATTCCAGAATATGAACTGTACCAGCAGAGCAATGTAAGGTTATTGAAGTAAAATAATGTTACACCTTGGGAAATTTTGTTTTACTCGTCGAGTTTGCAAAGGGTCTACAGGTTACCAGAGGCATGAAATACTCCAAAGACTGTAAAGTCTAATAAATCGACGAGGGACAGCACATTATCGAATCTTATGTAAAGATTAAGAGGTAAGATACAGTGAACGATACCTCTTACGGGAGTAACTTATAGAAGAGAGGTACTACATCAATGTGAGGATAGGGGTGCTATAGGGAAAACTACCTATACAAGTGTTCACTCACGATGTGAGACGAGTATGTACCTCAGAAAGAGTGCTCTCGAGAGATTCATTATGGGACATGACTAACATGAGATTTAAAACCCCTTACGATCATCATGTATTTTAACCTTTATTCAGATGTAAGTTAAGCGAGAAGAGACAACCGAAGAGGACTCTAAAGATAAGAAGAAGGTTCCTGATTTTTAAGTAATCGCGAAAGGTTAAGAGACGACATGGTATCAGTATGTAACAAATGATTCACGTGGTTGACTTAATAATATGAGTATAGAGGTAGTGACTATGTGATTAAGATTATGGAAAGGAGTAACGATAAGGACGAAAGGTTTCTAGACTAGTTGAGACAAAAAAAAAATATTATTAAGGAGCCCATAATATAATAGCATGGAAATCAGGAACTAAAGGGGACAACCATTTCCAGAAACTAATAAAAGCATCATAAGCTCGCAAGGTACAACATTCGAGGACGAATGTTCCAAAGGGGGGAAGGATGTTATATCCCGTATTTTTGTACGTTGGATTATTCATAAGCTGAGGTGGGGTCCACATGTCGAGATTTTTTTTAGGACATATAACAAGTTATATGAATAATATATGCGAATTTAAACACAACCCAAGAAGGACCCTTGAGCCAAATCAAAGGGAAAGCCCTCCAAAACAATATTTTTAAGATACGTTTTCGGGTGATTTGACTTCGGGAGGTCATAACCCTATCAGCATTTGGGAATTTGGGAAAACTCCCAGAATTAAAGTTGTAGATAATTGAAATAGCTTTCCAACCATAGGTTGTAGGTCTGCATGTGACATCGAGATAAGGAGATATGGACATTTTAAGGCAGAAAGGTCGAGCTGAATAGTGAATTCGGCCCAACCCGATTCCAACTCGGGTCAGGCCCATTACCCATGATATTTAAGAGATTTTTTTCAGCTTTCTCCTTCATTTTTACGCCAACAAACCCAAAAAATTTCAGAGATAGAGAGAGAGAGGAGAGGTAGAGAGAGAAACCAAATTTTGACCACAATCTAAGCCCCGAATCGCGAAGCTCATGAAGAGAAAAGTGTTGTACGTCGCGTTGTACGTCGAGAAAGTAGCATTATAAACTCGTTTGTTGTTTTGTTGGGATTTATGGATTAAGGGGCTGTTTTAGGTGGATTAAATGGATGGAATTAGCTGAGGTATGATGTATAATAATTGTTGATATTGTTGTTGATGTTGTTGATAAGTTTTTGTTCTTGAATTTGGGAGAATAAAGTGTATAAAGATATTGTATACAAAGCGTATACCGGGCTATTTTGTGCCGATATTTGGGGTTGTTTTATGTAATTTTCGTGGCTGTTTTATGACAATATTTTGGGGTTGTTTTATGTAATTTTCGTGGCTATTTTATGACAATATTTTGGAGTTGTTTTATGTAATTTTCGTGGTTATTTTGTGACTATATTTTGGAGCTGTTTGATATAATATTTGTGGCTGTTTTGCGATGATATTTTGGGGACTGTTTTATGTCGTTATGGACTGTTTTGTGGGCTAGAATATCGGGAGATTGGCTGTAGTTATTACTGTTATATTATGGATATACGGAAATAAAGAAGTGTATACAAGCATTGGCATCCGAATGTATATTAGGCTGTTTTGGGAGTAATTTAAGAATGGATTTAATTCTAGTTTGATATGAAATTGTTGGTATTGTTGTTGTTGGTATTTTTGTTGATGTTCGGCTAAGTTGGAATTTCGAGGATTGTTAAGTTTACAGGGGAAATGCTGCCCGAATTTTGTTAAGTTTCATTCGTACTTGGATTGGTTGGTAAGTGATGTGTATAATCTAACTGTGGCCTATGTTATCTTAATTTTAGACCTGCGAGCTCGAGAAGTAGACGTTGGACATTAGATAGAGTTCAAGGTATGTGAGACTAGTCCTTTTCTTCCATGGCATGAATCTTATGACATGATTTTTCCTTCATCCTCATGATTCTCCTATATTCCTAAAAGCTAAGAGTCTAAGATCATGAATAATTATACGAGATAAGAGTAATGTTATGAGTTCAGTAGTGAAATGATGTCATTCATTTCTTACACTCACCTCATACAATAATCCCTTCGAGGTGAGGCAGAATGGTTATAAATATTCATAATAGGATCGAGGGTTCACGACCTTCTGTCACCTCGATAAAGTATAATTGTTCTAAAGTCTTTATGCATGTATTATGATGAGCATGTTATGATGAGCATATTATGATGACCATGTTATGATGATAATACACCGCGCCTAGTTGGCCGGGCAGTCACCGCTAAGGCGGGAAGCTATGTTATACACCATGGCCAGTTGGCATGGGCAGACACCACTAGTGGGCGGCATGAGATGATACCTCGGACGCGGGAGGCCTGGACGCGGGCTAATGCTATGACTATTACACCGATCCTATACGGACGGGCAGTTTATACATTATGCATATATGATATGATGATGAGCATGAGTAAGATTGCATGCATTGCCTCTTTTATGATTGTCAGTCAGACCCAGATGCTCCATATTGATATTCCTTTTATATCACTGTCTTACTTCTTTGTTTGTGCCTCTCATACTCAGTACAATATTCGTACTGACGTCTATTTTATTGGACGCTGTGTTCATGCCCACAGGTAGACAGGGAGACGATCTTGATCCAGGTGCATAGGAGTTAGCGGCTGATTTGAGAGCACTCCATTGTTCGGAGGTGCTTATGGTTATTCTGTTGTGCATATCTATGTATATTTTGGGCATGACGGAGTCTTGTTCTGCCTATATGTATAGTACTTCAGTAGAGGCTCGTAGGTACGCAGTATGGGTAGTATGGTCTCACAGTTTTTACGTATATGCATACTGCTATTTTGATAGCCTAAGGGCTTGTGCTTATAAAAGTATGATTTCTAGCATGAATTGTATATGAATTTGATAAGGAAGAGTATAATGAGTATAGTGAGCAGTATAATGATCGGTGCACGGTGGTTAGCCCCGGGTGCCCGTTGCGGCTCCTAGTCGGGTCGTGACAAATAGCCTCCCAAACCACACAGGAGAGATAGCCCGCACTAGGAAAAGTCCCGTGCAACGAGCTCGACTTTTAGTATTGTTTTTGGTATCTTGATAATTAAGTGAATAGCGATTTCTAGCGCGAAAGCAAATTAATCAGGGCCAAAGCGAATGGCAAGTGAGATTAAAAAAAAACATAAAAATTACGTTGTATATTAAAAAGGTCATGTACCCTTTTCTATCTCATTCCCCCATTAATTTTTAGGAAAACTAACTGAAATAACCCCCAAAAATAAAATAATTACCCGCCCCAATGCCCCTTCTAAACTAATTATCCTCCATACCCCTGGCACTAAACTATTTACCGACGTGCCCACCCCCCCCCCCCCCCTCGCCCAAACACTTTCCCTTATGATATCATCGCAGTATATTTATATCTTATGATAGTATCATGGAGGACTGAGAGAACGAGTGAAGCAGTCCTATATGATACCGTCTCAGTATATTTATATACCACAACGGCACCATAATCCTAAGGAGTGTCTCATTGAAGTATTGAAGTAGTCCTCTGTGATATCATCATAATATATGTATATAAGACGATGGTATCATAGAGGTGTTTTTTTTTTTTGAAAAGTGTGTCATTTTTAATAAATGAACATGATCATTCATTATACCGTCTCAGTATATTTATATACTATGATGGTATCATGGAGAATTAAGAGAAGGACTCAAGCATCTTCTGTGAAATCATCTCATTATATTGATATACCATGATGGTAGCATGGAGTACTAAGAGAAGGACTGAAGTAATTGGGGGCATCTCGGGTAAATGCTTTTAATTTTTTCTTGGGGCTACGAAAGTAATGGAAGTATGAGCGAGTAATTTTTTTTATTTTGAGGGGGCATCCGTGATCTTTCCCTAATTTTTATGCCGCAAGAAAGTGTTACAATAATTGGATGGTTAATAAATAATTAAGACCCGTTTAACCTAAAATCTTTCCATTTAATATGGATATGGGACACCGGGTGACAAGCACAAACAAAAAGAAAACCATTTTCGTTGTTATGGAAGGAATGAGAAACAATTAGGCAGAAAATATACGCCGTACCTTAAATGTAATAATTACAATTAAACAAACCCTAATTATTCTAACCACCTTAATTATCTGGTAACCACCTTAATTCATTAGCCTCAATTTTCTCTCTTTCTCCGTCACTTTTATGCACTGAGTTTCCTCACATTGTCTTTCTAAATCAAATTGTACAATTTTTTGTCCCTCACTTTCTACATAATTTCTTTCTTTTATTATGTTAAACCATTTTCTTATGTCTTCCAATAATATTTCTCTAAAAGAAAATTTGTAAATTTCTTTGAGTTTTTATCTTTCTAGTTTGTTGTTTGTGTGACTTTTGTGTTTGAAAGGACATGATAATATATTAGTAAGTTTTGGTTATCGAATTCTAAGTACAATTTTGTCAGATTTATAGTTTCTTATGGGAAAACTTATAGAAATCTTTTGTTCAATAAAGCACAAGAGGCATGTCCATTGAATTGTTGTTGTTAATTGTAATAAAGCACAAGAAATGCTACAAAAATTAATTAAGCCAAGTTTTTTATACAACTTCATCCTAGTTACTCCCTCCGTCCCAAAGATACTTGGGCTTCTTTTAGGTATCTATTTTCAGTTATTGAATGGAAAATGAGAGTTTTGAGTAATAAAGCTACTAAGCTGATGTTGTGTTTGAACTATGGGCCAAATATCCTCAGGTCTCAGGTTCAAATTCTAGCGGAGGCTAAAACATGGGGTGTTCTTTTTTATCTTTGTGAATAGAATCACCCGATACCTGTATTGGCGGGAGATAGCAGATACGTTGTGCAATTGGTATTTCCGTATTATTATTTTTTTCTTTCAATCTTGTTTGCTGTAAATGTGAGTTTCTAAAGCTTGAAGGAGAGCCTTGGCGTAACTAGTAAAGTTGGTGCCATGTGACCAGGAGATCAGGGTTCGAGCCGTGGAAGCCATGGAAACAGTCTCTTGCTGAAATGCAAGGTAAGCCTGCATACAATAGACTCTTATGGTCCAACCCTTCCCTGGACTCCACGCATAGCGGGAGCTTAGTGCACCGGACTGCCCTTTTATTGAGTTTCTAAAGCTTAGTATGAGCAAACGAAAAAAAATGTTGTTTTTCTTTTCCCTTTTGAATAATAAATCTTAATAATCTAGGAGATTGTATGTGTGTACTGTGTTATTGCTAGCAGTCTTTTCTTTTCCTTCTTTCAGTTGTAGCATGTTGAGGTTACTTTTCTGTCCTAATTAATTTGGACATTCCTTGCTTCATGTTCTTGTTTACTTTCTGCAGATTTTTCTTGGAGATTTATTGTTTCTCAATGTCTACTAGGGGTGAAAAGCGTGATTGTCAAACTGCACCTCTAGATATACTTTGTAGCCTTCCCGAGAACGTAATAGATGATATCCTTATGCGTTTGCCTTACGAGATGCTCTGCAGACAAGCATCTTATAAAAAAAAATGGAGGTATAATTGGTGCAGACTTCCAGAATTGACGCTTGATTTAATAAATTTGATATCAACGAAGGACTCAATACCCCCTATGTTCAAATTTACTAACATTATCTACCACCTTTTGACCCTACATACCGGACCAATTACTAAGTGTGACCTCTCCTTTAGTTCTAATTTGATGCCTTGTCCTACCATTGACAACTTGATATATTTTCTCTCTAGAAATGGCATTCAACATCTTGTTCTTAAACTTTCTAGCAGGGGTGGCCCTTACAAATTACCTACTTTACTTTTCACATGTTTTCAATTGAGGCGTCTGACTCTCCAATACTGTTCAATAATTCCTTCGCCGGCCTTCAAAGGATTCGATCAGTTAATTAGCCTGGAATTACGTCGCGCCACAATTACATCCAAATTTCTTGAAAGTTTAATCTCTCATTGTGTGTTACTCGAGCAGTTAGTGCTGGACATCTCAGATTTAAGTGGCGTCGTTGAAATTAATGCTCCCATGTTGAGATGCTTCAAATTCGCAGGTGAAGTAAGTTCCATCTATTTAAAGTGTATCCCTCTTGTGACAGAACTTTCACTTGCGGATATGGAATGTTATGAGGGGCCACGAATATGTGATATTGCCAAGTTTTTTGAGTCTTTTCCTGCTCTCGAGCATCTCAGGTTGAATCACAATATTTTGATGGTAAATCTCCTCTCAACACTTACTTTTTAGGGAAAAGACATAAAAAAAAAAACCTTGAACTTGTCCTGTATTAGCTCACACACTTATTCTTTGCAAGGGTCCTATGACCCCTCTGAACTATGTTGAAGTAGAATATATATGTCCTCAAGCGCTCATGTGGCGAAGAGAGTGTATTTCACTGTTTTTGGGAGAGTGAGAAGCCAAAGAATATGTGTTTTCCTATTTTTCTAATTGGTCTTTTCCTTCTTCTTTTTTCTTTTTTTGATTTCTCTCTCATCACCTTTCTTGTCCTTCAAAATCAAACCAGAATGCTATCGTTATTTTTTTTGCCTTTCCAGTTTCTTTTGCTCCATTAATTGTGATTTCTTCTCGCTTTGTATTGTGTTACAGTCTCCAATTACTGTTTACTCACATGAATAAATCTCTTTACTGTCCAAGAAAGAGATGCTCTTTACTCTTCCTTAAATTCATAATACACCTCATAACAAGAAGAGGTCAATGTTAAAATAATATATATCGTACACTTTTTTTAACAAATATATACAAAATATTTCTCCATATAACATAGCTCTTTGACTCCATAAAATGCTACTGTTTAAAATTATTGAGGAAAAATATTATAATTTCTAAGTTTCTATTACCCCATATAACATAGCCTTCAAGAAGTTTTCTGCTAATTTAATTTTAGAAAAAAGGAATGAAAAAAGATAACAAATTTAATAAGCAAAAATAAGAAATAAGGGAGGGCTAAGGCGGAAGAAGCCATGGCAGATTTGAAGCTTGAAGAAAAGAATGAAAAAGAAAAGGAAAAAGGAAAAGAATAACAAAACAATAAAAAATATTGAATCTACATGTGCCTACACCTGGTTAGTGCGTGTACATCACCACTTTAGCAGATTTGGGTGTAACTAATTTTAAGGGGTATATATTTCACTTTAATATCGTTTAGGGGGGTCACCCTATGACCCCCGCAAAGAATAAGTGTGTAACAGCAAATACTGAAGAAGTTCAGGGAGGTTTTTATGCCTTTTCCCTACTTTTTATGCAAATTTTCATAGTAGATGTGATCTATTTTGGGCATTGAGTCATTTGTATTTTCTTGCTAGTACTTGGCTGCAGGAGGGGATCTTCCGATAAGGCTACCGTTTGATCTTAACTGCATCAAATGTCTTTGCCTAGCTGATTTTTATCTGGATGAATTGGATGTGGTCTCATGTGCTCTTTGCTTGATAAGAAGCTTCCCATTTTTACGGTATTTGGAAATCCAGGTTCTCCATCATTTGACTCTTTCCTTTTTCTTTCTTATTTTCATACTTTTTATCCTCAAGTAAGTTGAGAGTTGGGGCTTTGGGAATCTTCCTTAGGTGGATGATTTAAATGATGATATTCCAGCACTAGAATGTCTTGAAGTGGAAGCTTTCTCAAATGCGACATTTAATAACCTCCGGGAAGTTCAGCTAACAAGTATTATAGGCTCAAAGCCTGAGATGCAGCTTATCAAACTTCTATTAGCCAAGTCTCCTATGCTGGTGAGAATGCTAGTCGAGCCATATCTAGAAGTTGATGACGCAGACAAACTCAAAATCTCCGATGTGCTAAACTCGTTTCGGCGCGCATCCCCTGAAGTAGAAGTTGTTTATACTTGTTAAGGTGACTAGTTTGTCTCTTTATGAATTTCTTTTTACAATGGTAAGGAATTTTACATTTAATGCATGTTTTTGCTAATTTATGCAATGAGAATTCGACATGAATTATTATGTGGTTGCTTATTTCAAAGAGTTGCTCTATGTTAATCCTCACCTTGGTCATATGCCTGTGGCAAACTTGGATTCTTTTCTTAAGAATTTTATGTCTGCAGCAGTGATATGAATTTTTCCTTTATTATTATTCACTATGGTTTTTAATATTTTGTTTCCTTAATCTCATTTTTCTGCTGGAGATATTCAGTTTTTCGTGGCATGATGAATATTTTGTTCCACTTATTATTCACATGTGTATTATGTTTTTCAAAGTCGTATAGTTTACTTTACTTTTATCAAATAAAGTAAGAAATACATTTTTTTATAAGGAGTAAGAGATACTTACATGTCATTAAACTAAACTAAGTATTTTATTAATCATTTTATGCACAATGTAAATTAGCTTTCAGATCTTACTCTTGTCTAAACTGAGTGCTTCACATGCAGCCATTAAATCAAAAGGAGAATTTAATTGCTGCGGCCAACAAATGATCAGCTAGTCACTATCATGTATCAAGGAATACATCCCCAAAAATGTATCTATCTATATATATAGAATAGGAGAGGCAAAACAATATGGTGATGCCAAGTGTCATCACCAAAAAAAGTTTAAATATAAAATTAAAAAAAAAACATAAAAAATTAAAACTGCCAATTCAAAAACTTCCAATCCCGAAAAAACGAGATTAACATAAAAATTAAAAATTGTAGTTACAACTTACAGTTTTTTAGATGGTTGCAACTTGATCCCCACTTTATCGTAATTGCAGGAGTTGATAAAAGATAGTAAATGCATTGCTGCAATTCAAGCATTATCTTGGACTGGCGCTTGCAGAATTCTTGCAGACTTCCAAAAGTGCTTTTGTCCTGATTGACAGATTTATAGTCCTATTTCTACATGGTTTAAGTAAGTACATTTTGCTGCATATCTGTAGCTTCTTGATTGATATTCCTAGATTGGTTTTTGCACATTAATAAAACATGAGTATGCATGCAAGTGCCTTCTAATTTTTCTAACTTCATGTCATTTACTAATTTACTAATATGAGATTCTTGTCACAGTCATCATAACATTTGGAGAGATGCTTATGTCCTCCAGAGAGCATATCATTATTATCATCCTGAAACAAAGGGTTTGGAGTTTGCTACAATGACCCCAGGATAATTTGAGTAAGTATTAGCAATAATTCTTCATGACTTTTTCTTTATGAGATTCTTTTAATTCTTAATTATTTGCTTTAAAATTATGAAACATGTACATTTGATCCTATATTCTAGAAATCATTAATTGATTGCTTAAGTGGGAGATTTTGGTCACAAAGTTTCCAAAAGTGAGTTAGGACGAGGAAGATCCTACCTATCCTAGAAAGTGGCAAATTAAGGCTCCCAAATAAGTAGGTTAAATTTGAAGAAAAAATGGGATCACAAAGTGGGAAATTGAATCCTTATAAATAGAGGTGAAAGTTAATCATTAAAATTTTCTAAGTAAATAGGTTGGTTGCTTAGTATAAGGTATGATTTTATTTTGAAAGTATCTAAATTTGAAGAAAACTCCGGACTATCTATTTTCATGAATAAATGACAAAAAACCTTTTTTGTCTAATTTAATTTCTAAACATAAATTATACATTATCACCAAATAGTATAACATATTAATTTTCAATTTTTGATATTAAATTACAATGCTTTAAACTTTAATAAAATCATATGGAAAACGAGTTTGACAATTGAAAATTAACAGAGAATTGTACCGCGCATCGCGCAGTACAATTAATAGTTTTTAATTATAAAAGAAGTAATACCCCACCAGGGTTAGGTCTGCATACACTCTACCCTCTCAGTCCCATATTGGGGGATTTCACTAGATATGTTGTTGTTGTTGTTGTACAAAAGAAGTAATACTCCTTTCATCCCAATTTACATGACATTGACTGAATGGATATGAACATCAAGAGAAAAAAAAAATACTTTTGAAACTTGTGCTTGAAACCAGCCAGAGATATTTGTGGCTAACCCACTAAGCATAAAATGAGACAACTTCTATTTGAGGTGGTGCACACCAAAATCTTGACGCAAC
Source organism: Lycium barbarum (assembly GCF_019175385.1). Taxonomy (NCBI): domain Eukaryota; kingdom Viridiplantae; phylum Streptophyta; class Magnoliopsida; order Solanales; family Solanaceae; genus Lycium; species Lycium barbarum. Next base: position 130,347,919 of record NC_083341.1, read on the forward strand.
AACGAGCATTTGGATTGTTAACAAATTTTTTGGAATACAGTTAACAAATTTTTTGACTTTGCCACTAAGTACAATTCTATATATTATATATATATCTTCAGGAGTGGAGGTTGACTGACTTGGTACAATATGATTCTTTCTGTTAGGTTGACAACGGAACTGTTTAATTGCTTGTCAAAATCAAAAAACGAAGTAAGTGAAGCTCTAAATATGATTTGAACAGTGAAGTTAAGAAATTCAAGGGGACAAGGACTGGAATGTACTTAATAAAAACCATCCTTGTCCATTGTCCTAAACTTGCGAAGATGGTCATTGAACAGATCAAGGAAGGCATACTACATAAATAGGCCCTCAAACTTGGCCTCATTTTTTAAGTATGGAGTGAGCCTTCCTCCTGGTTGTGCATAAAGTCTTTAGCTGTTAGGCAGTATTTATAGTTTTCAAGTCTTTAGTAAGTACTTTTTTAATGAAATCATACTGAAACATTACTGGTAGAGGATAGATCAAATGTCCATTGCTCTCTCACAAAAGTAGCATACTTGTATCAAGTTGATCATAAACAATTTCAGTCGACTAAGTAATAATCATAAAGGAATTAGCAAAGATATACTGCAGAATTCTTCAATTACCATGAAAAGCCATACATTTAAGTGATCAAACATAAAGGTGACTGACAGGTTTCACAACTCGAAAATAAATAAAACTCCTGAAAATGTCTAAATAGCAACTCGAGTGCATCATTAGTTCAAGGCTATGTTAATATTTTTTGGATATAGCTACTAGAATCGTTTCTTTAGCATCAGCATAACACATGTTCAAACTAGAATATAAAAGTTTGTGGAGCATCGCAACTTCAACAAAAGTAGTACTTTATACCTGCTCAGATTGCTTTGGGGAGTACTTCTCCATCAGCTTAGCCAGGTCGAGGTCAAATTTCTTCTCCAGTCCCATCGCCTCTTCCCAAAGTTTGCATTTTCTCTCTTCATGAGCTATTATCAGAATTTCCTTCTCTTCCACAAATGCTTTCATTTCTTTAACTGGGAGATTAATAAATTTCTCAACTTTCTCTGCCCCGACTCGATAATCCTCAACAGTTGAGGAAGCATTTACAAAATATTGTTTGAACATCTCACGTTGTTCCTGTTATAACTGCTCAAATTTTTCCTCCTCTTCAATCCTAGCATCATAAATCATTTTGAACTGATTCTTGAAAAATTGCTCTTGATACTCTATTTCTTCTTTGTTCTGTTCATAGTGCATCTTGGTTTTCAGTCTGATGATCTTGTTCTCTTCCACTATCTGACGGTGCTTTTCATTCACCAGACTAAGAGTTTCTTCAAGATCTTTAGCTTTCTTTTGGTTCTTAGCGGCTTGGTTCTTGAACCATACAAGCAGTTCATTATCCTCCGACATTTGGCTTGTTGGATTTCGAACAGTTTCATTATACGGTTTCATCTCTAACTTCAACCTTGATTTCCCATGTGAATGTTGGTTGAAGTTGTCCATGTCTCTTTTATCTGCCATGTAACCATAAAGCTTACGTATCCCCCCAGGATAAAAGCAAACTGGATTACATTTCCACGCGTCTCCATCTTCTCCTTCTTTAGAGAACTGCTCACTGAGATGTAGAGCCTCCATGTATCCCACGGTAGTGGCCTCAAACACCAATACGCTGATGCCACGATGGCCTCATGGACCATATGAATGTCAAACATTCTTGATAGCAACAGAAGAGCTTAAATAGTCGCGCAGCTCCTGATTTCACATTCCAATCCACTTGTCATTATCATCTTTCTCAAAAGCCATGTTCATGATAATCACCACTGGTGGCCACACTATTTCCTTATCTTTGGATTCGATGCCATCCCAACTTCAGTAAACGTCACCTGGAGGTATAACAGAAGTTCCCCTCTGATGCAGCTCCTCCTCCAAAAGTTGAGTGAGCTCTCTGTGTAATTTAATCCTTGATCCACCTTTCGCTTTTGTAATGGATTAATTATGTAGAATTAAAAAAGGAAGGTTTAATAAGATTTGTAAATCTAAAGCTAGCGTTTAGTCTACGCTACATTTTCATAACGGTAATAGACAGATCAGAGGCAAAAAAGGAAAATAATATGTATAATTGAGTAGAAAGGATTCCCATAAAACGTTAGTCTTTTAATTGTTCTTTTCGTTTCATGACGCACAAATGATGTAAACTTTTAAAATTCCTCTTAATTTTCTCACTTCTTTAACTCCTATAAAAGTAACCTATTTTCACCTAATTAAAATTTATATTTTTGTTCAACAACCATATTGTTAAGAAATATTGTATTTTCATATATTCACTTTCCTATTTAACATAAATATATGTGAACTCCATTATCTTTTCTTCAGAGTTTTACCAGATGTATTAGTTCACATCTTCCTAGTTGATTTACTTCAAGAGACATCTTTGATTCAGCTTCAATATTAAACAACGGTAACTGAAATAAGAAAATTTATACACTGTTGTAAAGTAAGAAGATGAGCAAGAACGATCCATAAAGAAAATACTCAGAATGTATACCCATTTAGTCTCACTTTGGTTCACTTACAAATGAATCATCATGAACAATATTTAATTTGCAAATCGATAGGATTACTAGAAAAAGTAAAATGAAACAACGCAAAGACGGTGATTAATTTGCAGACTCAATATTACGTTTAAATATAAAATTAAGGCATAATACATAAATAGGCCCACACAATAATGAAAGGTGGATCAAGGATTAAATTACACGGAGAGCTCACTAAACTTTTGGAGGTGGAGTTGCATCAGAGGGGAACTTCTGTTGTACCTCCAAGTGAGGTGTATGGAAGTTGGGATGGCATCGAATCCAAAGATAAGGAAATAGTGTGGCCACCAATGGTGATTATCATGAACATGGCTTTTGAGAAAGATGATAATGAAAAGTGGATTGGAATGGGAAATCAGGAGCTACGCGACTATTTCAGCTCTTTTCTATTGTCAAGAATGTTTGACATTCATATGGTCCACGAGGCCATTGTGGCATCAGGGTATTGGTTTTTGAGGCCACTGCCACGGGATACATGGAGGCTCTATATTTTAGTGAGTAGTTTTCTAAAACAGGAAGAGATAAAGATGCGTGAGAATGTAGTCCAGTTCACTTTTATCCGGGGGGGATACATAAGCTTTATAGTTAGATGGTAGAGAAAAGATACATGGACAACTTCAACCAGCATTTACATGGGAAATCAAGGATGAAGTTCGAGATGAAGTCGTATGATGAAATTGTTCGAAATCCAAAAAGGCAGATGTCGTAGGATAATTAATTGCTCGTACGGTTCAAGAACCAATCCGCTAAGAACCAAATGAAAGCTAAAGCTCTTGAAGAGACTCTTAGTGTCATGAATGAAAAGCACCGTCAGACCGTGGAAGAGAACAAGATCATCAACCTGAAAGCGAAGATGCACTATGATTAGAAGAAAGAAGAGATGGAGTATCAAGAGCAATTTTTCAAGAATCAGTTCAAAATGATTTACAATGCCAGGATTGCCGAGGAGGACAAATTTGAGCAGATACAGCAGGAACAACGTGAGATATTCAAGAAATATTTTTCAAATGCTTCCTCAACTATAGAGGATTATCGAGTCAGGGCAGAGAAAGTTAAGAAATTAATCAAACTCCAGGTTAAAGAAAGGAAAGCATTTGTGCAAGAGAAGGAAAGTCTGATAAGAGCTCATGAAGAGAGAAAACGCAAACTCTGGGAAGAGGAGATGACATTGGAAGAGAAATTTGACCTTGACCTGGCTAGGCTGATGGAGAAGTACTCCCCAAAGCAATCTGAGCAGGTATAGAGTACTACTTCTGCTGAAGTTGCGATGCTCCACAAACTTTTATAGTCCAGTTTGACCATGTGTTATGCTGATGCTAAAGAAACGATTCTAGTAGCTTTATCCAAAAACTATTAATATATGCCTTGAACAAATGATGCACTCGAGTTGCTATTTAGACATTTTCAAGAGTTTTATTTGTTTTCAGGTTGTGAAGCCTGTCTGTCACCTTTATGTTTGATCACTTAAACATATGGCTTTTCATGGTAATTGAAAGATTCTTCAATTTATCTTTGCTCATTCTTTTCTCATTATTACTTAGTCTACTGAAATTGTTTATGATCAACTTGATAAAAGTATGCTACTTTTGTGAGAGAGCAATGGACATTTGATCAATCCTCTGCCAGTAATGTTTCAGTATGATTCCATTAAAAAAGTATTTACTGAAGACTTGAAAACTATAAACACTGCCTAACAACTGATGAATTTATGCACAACCAGGAGAAAGGATCACTCCATCTTTTTGGATCTTGATAAGTTTAATATGTGTTTCTCCTCTTTTTCTCCGTTGGAAAATGTTAGCTTACGAAGCAAAGGCTTTACCTTATTTCTCTGTACTCTTTTGTATGAGTTAGTTTTCTTGGGTATGTGCATACCTTCAATAATTGGTATTGGGTTTTGGTATAGCTATTAGTTACATAGTTACTATTTTCTTTTGGTATCCCACCCGGTGTCCGCCCAGTAAGGGCCAATGGGGTACATTCGACCCTCCTTCTGCAAAAACTTGCACTGTATGTATAAGGTGAAAATTATTTTTTTATGTATGTATAGTAGATGTTGAACCACCTTGGCTTCTTCGTTTGTCTACTTCTTTATATTTTTGAACCTCCTTAGTTAAAATCCTGGCTCTGTCACTAGGTGTTCGGTACCCAAAAAGGGGTCGACTAATCTGGATTCGTACCGGAAGTCCCACTTTGGGGTAAAGTGTATCCTACCAAAGATGACTCCAATCTCGGGACTCAAACCCGAGACCTCTGGCTCTAACATAATATGTTGAAGTACACTTAGTACTGCTAAATATGACATTTTTCAGTAGTACTATTCAAGCACCGTTGCAGCTTTAAATTTCTGTTGAAGTTGGGATGCTCCACAAACATTTATATTCTGGCCTGACCGTGTGTTTTGACGATGTTGAAGAAACAATTTCAAGTAGCAATATCCAAAAAAAAATGCCTTGAACTAATTGATCTATAACTAATGATGCATTCGAGCTGCTATTCTGACATATTTTCAGGGGTTTTATTTGTTTGTGGGTTGTGAAACCTATCTGTTACCTTATCCTTCAAATTTGATTTACTTGGGGTGACAAGCTCACTTGTTGCAGTTATACTGTGTATGTGTGATCGGAGTCATCATTTCTGTTTAAGGACGGTTTGCTCTTTATTTTTAGTTTTCTTTACTCCGTAACTTTTAGTCATTTCTCTACTTGGCTTTACGGACATGTTTTCTCATATTTGGATTTCGATATCCGAGCAAGAGATCAAGCAAATGGTTTTGGCATGTTTCCTTGCTCAACTGTTCTTTAAGACCTCGTTATCCATCTTTTAATGTTAAGACAGTGAGGCTTGGAGGTGTTAGAATTCATATGAATCTAACCAGGACCAACAGAAGTTCATGTCAATTCCTTTTGTTTATAAGCTCTTATTCTTTCTACTACTTCGTGTGCTGCAAGAACTGCGAGTATTTGTCGAATCAATTTCGCATGTTCTAATAAATAAGCTATTAATCTTGTTGTTTCAATCTCATCTTTTGCTGGTAGTATAGGATTGTTGCCTGCAAATTCTTTGGTGCTATGCAGAAAGTATTTATCTTTGGATCTTGGTGAGATTTATGTGTGCAGAAACTATTGATCCTTTTTATCTGTTGCAAGTTTTTAATAACACTTTGGTTGTTTTATTCTCTGTTATGTTGTAGTTTGATATATACTAGTGCAAAATTATTAATCTTCCATTAGCCAGCATTGCTATGCAACTTTATTTTTAGTTTTTTAATGTGTTGGGTATGGTACTTATTTGATCAATCATATGGAGTTTATCCTGTTTTGCATGCTACACAAGTACTATTTATTTTAGGTTAAATGATCTTTTTCTATATTCAATAAGGTATTCAAAGCATTTGAACGCGTATTTGGTCATTCCTCAACTATAACCAAAATTCAGACTACATTCTTGTACAACCACACAAAAAAACATCAATCAAATGTCCTAGAAGTTACAAGCATCATCCTACTAACGGAAAAGTTGGATATAGCTTTTGTTGTCCAGTGATAACCATGTGTTTTTATCTAGTTCATCAATTTCATATTTAGAAAAGAATATTGAATCAGCAGATATCACAATTTAATTGACATACTAGAGGATGATCCGGTTACATGACTCCTCTTAAGCCTTCAATGGAGAAAAAGTTTTTCAGTTCGGTGGATGACCCTATTATTGCATTAAGAATTAAAAAAGGATAAAACGTCTAATTTTCTTCTGTTGTTGTTTCGATTAATCGACTGGTGAATCAACCTCCTTTGGATCGACCTCCTTCGTGGTCGATTATCAACCTTATCATCGACACTCAATCACCTTCCTGGTTGATTATCAACCTATTATCTATAAACGAACCTCCTTTTTGGTGTATTATAAACCACCTTCGTGGTGAATTATCAACCTATAGTCAATAAATCGACCTCCTTCGTGGTCAATTATCAACCTGCTATTAATAATAACCTCCTTCTTGGTCGTTTATCAGCCCATGATTGATAATCAACCTCTTTCATGGTCGATTATCAACCTCATTCTTAGTGGAAAAAGATTCATCTGTGTGAATGGTTTTGTAGTAGGAACATCAACCTATCTATGGTCGACAATCGACCTCTTTGGTTAAGTCATTTCCTTAATCTCAAACTCACGAGAATAACAAAAAAAGGAAAAACACTTGTAATAGTAAAGAAGGCATCATATTGAAGCTATCCTTCCTGTGTAACAACAATTTCTTTTTCCATCAGTCCTTATAAACAGTAATATACAACAACCTCCGTACAAACCTTATCCCCACAACCAACGGTTACATACCAGCGACTGCAATACACGTGTCGTCCCCCTTTGGGACGATAATGACGCCGGAAACGGCGCGTGAGCGTCCATATGTGGATGCTAACAACATTGCAAACACATCCACCGAAAAAGCCCCATCCAATTTCAACTATGCTAAAGCAATCCAGACCCTTGTTTTTCAGAACCCTAATCGATTTGGGAACCCCGACGTTAAAGAAAAGTTCACAAATCACAATGGAGTAGCAACGGTTCTCTTCAACTCGAAAGATTACTACGGAGTGATGTCTAACGAATGTAGATTTATTTTGGTTGGAAAATTTATTAGAACCAGACCACAAATAGAGAAACTTCGAGCTAGATTTGCGGAGAAAATTACTGTCAAAGGTAAAGCAACTATCGGGGTTTATGATTATCATGCTGTTTTTCTTAATTTCTCGATGGAAGAAGATTTTAAGGTTGTGTGGTATAAACGATCCATTGAAATCGACGAGCAAGTAATGTGGTTGGAAAAATGGACACCGGAGTTCAAACCTGATGAGGACTCTCCGATAGTCCCTGTTTGGGTTTTGTTACCTGGATTGCCTTTCCATTTGCACACCTGGAATTATGTTAAACAAGTAGTAGCCCCAATAGGAACTCCCCTAACCATGGATGCTGCAACAGAAAATCGCACCGGACCAAGCATGGCCAAAGTGAGAGTGGAGGTCAACTTGACCAAGACCAAGTTAACGTCTATTTTTGTTGGAACGGAGGTGTCACGCCCCGAACCATGGCCTGGACGTAACACAGCACTCGGTGCCTGACTGCATGTGACCGAGCGAACCACATGGCTTGCTGAATCATCATGATACATAACATAAGCGGAATATAAAGTGAATGCATGATGAGCCTTTATAAAACATGGTAAGTCATAATACTTAATAAAATACTTGTTTAAACATGAGTGAGCCAAAATGGCTATACGACTCCGAATGTCTGACATGACATAACTGACTTGTCTAGTCGATGAAACCTCTATCATGAGTCTGACTGGAAAACATACTTACTGGGACAAGGCCCCCATCATACCTTAGATGCATAACAAATCATAAACAAAAGTTAACTAAACCCCGAATGAGATGGTGCTAACCAATTAGCTGGTACGTGTAGATCCTAATGAGCAGAAGCGTCGTCCTGTAAATCTGTACCTGCATTATGAAATGCAGGACCCCGGGCAATAAAAGGGGACGTCAGCACATTGAATGTACTGGTATGTAAAGCAACCGAAAGAAACAACATGGGACATGGGATAACATGATAAGAACTGAAACTGAAAACCTGGACATGAACATGAGCATGAGTACATATGTATATATATAACATAAGTAAAAACATGATAAGTAGGGAGAGCATTTCATAAACCGACATGTGATGTCACCACGCGGGTACATGGAGTCTGGTACCTCGCCGGACCAGCAGAGCCCCTATACCTTGCCAGGGTATAAGGTGGTAACGTGCCTGATGGATCCATTCAGTGTAAAATTAAGGTATCGTCCTAACTGGGCGGAGCGATCCTTGTCCTATGGTGGCTACATAGTTTCAGGCTATCTGAGCCTTCTCGGTAATTCGTGCAACTCCCAAAAACATGAACATAATATATTTGGCTAAGAAGCCCATGATTTTCGTGAATTAACTTGTAATCATGATTCCACGAAATAACTTGTAACATGGTTTCGTGAATTAACTTGTACTTGTCTTGTAATCATGATTTCACGAAATAACTTGTAAACATGGTTTCATGAAATAACTTATAAACATGGTTTCATGAAATAACTTGTAAAATAGTTTCATAAGATAACTTGTCATAGTCGTGCAAACATGTTCTTGATTCATGAGTAATAATAATAGTTCGTAATTATATATATAATTGACTTGAAAACATGTTTGTAACTTGCTAGATAAAATCATAAAGTTTCATGTAAACATAATGAGTACACATGAGGAAGAATTCATGATTCATGGATTAAGTTGGAGTTCCTTATATCCGTAATGGAATATTAGGAATACAATAACGAATATAGATACAAAATTCATGTACATAAATACATAAATACGGGCTACCAATATTTTGGGTTTAATGTCCTAGGATTTGAACTTCATGAATATCAAGAAACGGGGCATGGGGAAGAACGTAGAGACTCCCACATGTGGATAGCGCCTACATACCTTGACTTTCTGCTTTTGAGTGTATCACAATGTCCTTTAATCCCTTCAAGTTTAAATTATAGCAATACAGGTCATAGGGATTCTATATTAGCAACAATATCTATGTTTTGATCATCTATGCATTTTATCAAACACTTGGTGGGCATGAAGCTCCACAACCTTCATTAATGGTGTTTTCTTCACCCAATCCCCATTCTATTACTTCTAGCTGATTCTACAATCTCAATTAGATGTAATTAGCATCATTCTTCATCACCCATATGAGTACAACAATCCCAAGTCAACAATCCAAAAACCCTAGCATAGTTCATATAATTCTCTTTATCAAACCCATTTACTATTCTCCCAAGAATTCATCAATTTACAACTATAAATGATTAGGGAGTAGAAACATTACCTTTTTAAAGTCCAATCCTCTTGAATTCGGGTCCTAGGGTTTGCCACATCCAACAATAATGTTCCAATCCTAACTCTATGGATTAGAAGAGTTTACTCAAGTTAGAAAGGGATTAGGGACTTGGATTCAACCTAGAATTATGATAAAAACTTACCTTGGAAGTTCTTGAAGTTTGGGACTTGTTCTCTCTGAATTTGGGGTGAGTTTTCGTGAATGGGGTGTGAAGAAATGAAGTGAAAAGTGTTAAATGAAGTTTTAAACTTGTTTTCAGACCCATTTTACGCCCAATTTTACGTCCCGTACAATTTGTACGGACCGTATATCATTCCGTAAAACCATTCCAGTGATTTGGACATTCTGGACCAATTTTACGGCTGTAATATACGGCCCGTATAATCTTTACAGTCCTTATGTTCCACCGTATAATTTTTACGGTTCGTATGTTTCCACCGTAAATCGACAGAACACTGTTTAGTAAAACGAGCATAACTTTTTGTACATAGCTCTGTTCAAGACCCATAATATACTGTTGGAAATCTATTTCAAAGGGCTACAACTTTCATCAAGGAAGTGTTCCCAAATTCCAAATAAATAAAGGGGTTATGGTCGTTGGAAGTAAGACCTTCTATAAACTCACTTGCAAACATGCCTCGTAGAGTGGCTTTCAACTTTGCTTTGCCCAAAGACTCTTCTCATGTCTTGATTGGGTTTCAAACACCATTTATACACTACTCAAATTGGGTTCATTATACCCCGTCTTATGAGACAAATCTTATCCCGAATGCACGAGGTGTTACAATATCTCCCCCTTGGGATCATTCGTCCTCGAATGATGGGTCTTGGTTAAGGATATGGCTGGACATAACTTAAATATATGAATGTGAAGAAACATGACATGGAACATGGAAAACTGACATGACATAGTTTCATGAAAACATCAGTACCCAAACATGAGACATGAATAGCGAATACATGAACTTGAACGTGAAACGTGAGGCATGAATACATAAGGGACATTATAACTCTTCTCCAAAATGTCATTAAGCCATCATTAATTCAATACTCGTAATTCTTGCCCGACACACAACATATACCTTGCTTTCCTTAACAACTTTCGTCTCCTACCTCAAATGTCTTTGAAATCTCATTTAGAATCATTAAATATTACTTCTTACTCGTCAACATGTCGTATAAATCATACCATTCGTGGGTCTATTCGCAGTACGCTAACGGGAAAATTTCCAAGGTGTAACAGTCTCCCCCCCCCCCCCCCCCCCCCTTTTGGAACATTAGCCCTGGAATGTTAAACATTCGGGATTTCACAAAAATTTCGCCAGAGTTTTCCCTGTAATATGGCACTACCAACCTGTCACAACAGCCCATAATATCATTGCCTCACAGGGTTACATCACAATAGCACTATAAACTGGCCACACACGACCAAAAGCATGAATAGAAAGCTTACATACCTCAAAATCTTGGTGTTTCATCATAAATCTCCTCTGCGGGCTGAAACAAGTGCGAGTACATGGATTTCATATCCTCCTCGGCTTCCCATGTAGCTTTGTCAACTTTCTGACTCCTTCACAGGACTTTCACTGAGGCTACTCCCTTAGTCCTCAACTTGCGAACCTGACGGTCAAGAATGGCTACAGGGATCTCCTCATACATCAACCCATCCTTAACCGTTATAGTATCAGCAGGAACAACCAACGACGGGTCTCCTACACACTTCCTCAACATGGACACATGAACACGGGATGTACAGTAGCCAAATCTTGTTGCAACTCAAGTTCATAAGCTACTAGACTGACCTTTCGTAGAATTCTATAAGGTCCAATATATCTGGGACTTAGCTTCCCTTTCTTGCTAAATCTCATAACACCCTTCATGGGTGAGACTTTAAGGAACACTCTATCATTAACTGAAAATTTTAAGTCCCTTCGCCTCACATTTATGTAAGACTTCTGGCGACTCTGAGCTATTTTCAAACGCTCTTGAATTAACTTGACCTTCTTCATAGCCTGATAAACCAAATATGGTCCTAACAACTCCACTTCCCCAACTTTAAACTAACCAATCGGTGATCTGCACCTTCGCTCAAAAAGGGTTTCAAACGGTGTCATCTCAATACTAGCATGGTAATTATTTTTATAAGTAAACTCAATAAGAGGCAGATGGTCATCCCAATTACCATTGAAGTAAAGGACACATGGTTACTGAACTGAATGAATACAAGATTACTAAACTACTGAGTTACTAAACTGAATGTCTATTGAACTGACCGAAGACTAGGCTGACTGAATACTGAGCTAACTGAATACTTGATTAGCTGAATACTGAGCTGACTGAATACTAAACTGGCATGAATACGCGAGTACTAGACTGATATCTGAGTACTAAGCTGACATAAATATCTGAGTATTGAATTAACATGAATATTATAACATGAGATCTGAATAGCGTATCTGTCTGACCATTTGTCTGAGGATGAAAAGCTGTGCTAAGGTTCACCTTGGTACCCAATCCTTTCTAAAAGGATTTTCAGAAGTTCGCTGTGAAATGAGCACCGTAATTTGAAATAATAGACACTAGGGTCCCATACAATATGGCAATTTCATTAACATATGACTTGGCATAATCTTCTTGTTCAATTTGTGGTCTTAACTGGCAAGAAGTGCGCTGACTTCGTAAGTCTGTCCATAATCACCCGAATTAAATCATGCCTCCTAGCTAAACGAGGTAGACCTAGAATAGTGAGTTTCTGACATAATTAGCTCTCTGAGCCATCTACATCTGGAACGCATAATGTGCCTCGGTATCTCAAGGTACCATTATCTCCCCCTTGTTCAAAAGCTAAGGCTTTCTGTTCGTGAATCCCCTCTTTCATCTGCAGCAAATAGGAATCACCAAACTGTTTCTCTCTAACTTCGATGACTAAGGAGGAATAAGCCATGTTCTGGGCAACAACTCCACCTACTTCGGAGCCTGAAAGTCGAATTCCCAGCTTGGATAAGCGGTGAACTTCTTTCACCATAGTTCTCTTATCTGTCTAAATCATGAGCCATACTTCCCATACTTGATTTTTTTTTTATACCTCCTAAAATACTCATAGTACTGTTGTGTGCTAAGTATTTCACTAGCACCTTAAAGATTAGAGTCTTGTGCAATGGCACTACCCTTTTGACACATAACTGGGCATGATCTTATAACTTTTCTGTGATCGCCTAATCGATAGTAGTTGAACTTGACACGATTCGTTCGACGATCATTCTACTCACTTCGGGTTTCCTCTAAGATGAAGCATATTCTGTCACAACCCAACTAGGGGCCGCGACGGGTACCCGATACTTGTACCGAGCACCTCTTATCTCGTATCGTACTTTTACTACTAGGTGGGCCGTATAGACTATACCATATCTTTTTTTTTCTGTTGCTTAACGCTAACATTAATGGCATAATTGTAGACATGGACTTATAAACTTTGCTAGCACATTATACAACGACGAGGACCACAAAAGTACAAAACATCTGACTGTACATATCTGTCTACGAGCCTCTAAACAAAGTACATCTACATATACAAGAAGGACCAGTTCTACCGTGCCCGAATATGTACACAAAAGTAGTACCAAGAAACTGAGGCTCCGGAACAACTGGAGCGCTGCCACAGTACTGCTGATGGAGCTTCTAAGAGTCAAATATGTCTACCTGTTGACCTGCGCGGCATGAAACGCAGCGTCCACAAGAAGGGACGTCAGTACGAGTAATATACCGAGTATGTAAGGCATGAATAATAACATAAAAGAGATATAGCGCATGTCATGAAGTAGAAACACAACCTGTACATATAAGTGCACGTTGGCGGATACCATGCATGCTTAGCGCTGCGGAACGTGCAGCCCGATCCATATGTGCATATACTATAACGTATTGTTGCGGCACGTGCAGCCCGATCCATATACATATAATACTTTGCTTTCTTGGAAAACATTTCTTTTCATATATATATAACATAGAACATATCATATTGCCGAGGCGTCGGCTCCGATCCATTTAACCATATATCCCGCGTCCGGGACGATATCATGTACCATACTCCAACTGATCAGGTGGCTATGCGTCTATAGCGCCTTCTCTTTCCCAATCTTCCCCATATACATGTACATATACTTATCGTTCGATAAACGAAACAATTAAGAAAATCCGGGAATAACGGGCCCACCTCGGGTCAAATGAGGTGGCGTACACGATTTACATACGTTACATTTCATGACATCACTTGTGAGAGTTTTAAGGTAGTCGGGTCCTATTTGTGCAAGTTCTAGATGTTTAGACAATTTTTCAACATTTCATACAATATTTAATTCAATTCTACTGAATGAAAAAGGGGAAACTTTGGGTGCGGATTTCGGAGAATAGAGTTGTCCCCGAGGCTCGTATCCAACTTATTACGTTTAAGACATGCCATAGAAGGAAGGGTGAATCCTTACATACCTTTTCCGATTCATACACGTCTCCAAAAACAAGTTTCAAGTTCGCCAAAATCTACAATTTGGTCACAATTACCAAATGTTAATTGTAAGGCTTTAAGATTTCAATCTTAACCAATACTTGTCTACAAAAATTTGGGCAGCATCTCCCCTATAAATACACCATCCCCAAAATTCAACTTAGCCAATTTTTTAATCAACAACAATCCGGGAATTCAACCCGGCCAAACTATCAACACAATGACAACAACCATGACTACAAAACACAATATAACACAACTAGTCTTCTTTCCAACATAATGCAATAGCTTTCGTTCCAACTTCACATTTCCAAACCAATCTCAATGTTTTTTACATTAATTACTAATCAAGATCATTACAATCTAATTCGGAAGCATTTCATATCATTTCTACCAAATATTCACAAGATATACAAAATATACAAACTTTCCACCAAAACCATAATCCATCCAAAACTTCAAATCTTCAATCTACATATTCATAACATATTTCCATCTTCCAATTTCATCAACCATAATCATAATTTGCACCTTAATAATTTCATTTTCATAATTACATAAATCTACCATAAAATCACAAAACTTCTCATAACCACTTAACAACCAATCTTTCATGCCAATATGGACTATTATCCTTCCAAATTCACCAACTAACATAATAATTCACATTTAAAACTCCACTTCTATAATTACATAAAAACTTCATTAAAATCATATAATTTCCTATAACTATTTCCAATAATTTTCCATGCCAACTTGAGCCATTTTCTTCCATTTCCAATATAAATTTCACCATAACCACAACTAGAATACAACATAAAATTCAACTCATATTATTTATACAACAATATACATATATGTCCACTTACATATATGCACACCCACTTTGTAAACTTCCATATTTCCATAAATTCTACTCATTTCTACATACTACAACATAAACCAACCTTCATAATATAATAAAAAGGGATTAATTCTTACCTTTTTCTACAATCTTCTTCACTTGACCAAGTTGTCAACTTGAAGAAACAAGTGTTCTTTCTTCCAAAATAATTACACCAAGTTGTAAAGGACCCTTTAATTAGTAGGAATACCACAAGAAAATAATTTTTGGAACAATATTTCAAAGGGGCAAAAATCCAAGAGCTTGGCCGTATGGCCTTATCTCTTTTGCTCTTGTTTCTTTTGTTTCTCTCTTTCTCAATTGTCTTGAAACTTCTAAATGTTTCAAGACAATTTAATGATCCTTTATATTAATTATCACATGGGAAATTTATTAATTTTGTGGGCTTGGGCCATAAGATGGCCGGCCACCCCTCTCCTTTGGGCCTTAATTCGTTTTTTATTTTTTTGGGCCAACTCGGTTGATCCCGAGTTGGGCCTAGCCCACTGACCTTTCGACCTTAAAACGTCCATATCTCCTTGTACCGATGTCACCTGCGAACCCACGACCTATGGTTGGAAAATTATCTACAACTTCTATTTCTTGGTATTTTTCCAAATTCCAAACTTATAATACCGTTTTTGCCCCTAGAAGTCAGATCACCCGAAAACGTTTTCTTAAAAATATTCGTTTGGAGGACTTCCACTTTGATTTGGCCCAAGGGTCCTTCTTGAGTTGTGTTTAACTTCACATATGTGATTCATATGACTTTTCAGATGTCCCAAAAAAAATCTCGATGTGTGGGCCCCACCTCAGCAATTAATCTGACGTTCAAAAATACGGGATATAACATATTCCTTATGGAGACTATCTCATTATGCCAACTTAAATGAACTGAGGTTCTTCATATCTCATACTAACCCTTCGGGTCTTCAATTATCTCACTGGACTTATTGACGATTTATGCATCTCCCCCTTAGACCAAGGCTAACATCTTATACTTACAAATTCTTCTCTTTTGATGGGATCCAATTAACATTCCTTATCTTCTGTAATTCCTTTGTATTCTACAACATTGATAAATCTTTCGACTCCCATCTGAGCAATTGCTCATGGGGAAAAACTAAATTTACTTACATGAACGGTTGCTACTGTATTCATAACTGGCATACTCCATCTTAATGACTTTACTCTGCTCACATTGTAAATCTTAGGTCAACCCCTTTTGACAACTCTTAAAGGCTATTCTTCTGTAGTTTGCTCTCTTACGGCTTAGCTGATTTCTTCTTCCACTAATCACTCTACTCTGAACTTAACTTAAGCCCTTGGTTTCTAACACACATTCGGATGTATCCGAACTGTCACCCACTTAAGGTGTTCATCTGAATAGGAAATCAAATCATATTTCTCAAAGTCAGCCGTACTCGTAACTTAGTCAAATCTTATCATTACTGTTGACATGGCCTTTCTAGACATATTACGAACTTATATCTCATTCTACTTCTATTTCTAGGAAAATTTTGGCAGAGTTTCCTCTGTATTTCTTACTATCCCAAAACCTGCACGCAGGAAATACCAACAATGCCTGACAGGGCCAACATATATACATATATATATCATATCATATCATATCATAGCCATACAGGGCTCCCAATTTCAACAACAGTATAAAAATGATGAACTTACCTCATATGTCCAACTCAAACTGTACCTGTTACACTTTCCCATTTATTTTCCCTTTCAATCTTTAACTGCAGATGGAGTGGGTCCTGATGAGCAACTGTAGAATACTGTCTGCCTCCACCTTCCTGAGATCCTCCATGATTTACGTTTCCTGTAGACTTAGCACCTTTTCTAATTTCTCTTTTATCCTCTTCCTGCTGTCTCTCATTCTCCTTTCTCAGGAACATCATTATCATTCATCTTACCATTCATTCTAGTACACCCTTTCTCGGGCAACTTACATTGTATTCAACTTTCAATAGCACTTGGAGTCTCATTCGTTACCAGTAAGCATTGCACAATTGTACCCCATATGGGTAAACATCCTTACCTGGACCTTGAACTATCTGTTTGTCGCATGCGCATTCGAAACATACGTAATTTTATTGGAAGAGAAGGTTACTTATTACTCTAAGACAAGGCACGATCTAGAGTAGAAAGAAATGAGACAATCCTGAATGTTTTGGTGGTCAACAGTTTATATGTGTGGGGCCCTCACACATATAAAAGTGACCCCACTGGACATGATTTCATAGACTCTCTAAAGATACTTAAACCTAGGCTCTGATACCAAGCTTTGTCACGCCCCGAACCATGGCCTGGACGTAACACGGCACTCGGTGCCTGACTGCATGTGACCGAGCGAACCACATGGCTTGCTGAATCATCATGATACATAACATAAGCGGAATATAAAGTGAATGCATGATGAGCCTTTATAAAACATGGTAAGTCATAATACTTAATAAAATACTTCTTTAAACATGAGTGAGCCAAAATGGCTATACGACTCCGAATGTCTGACATGACATAACTGAATTGTCTAGTCTATGAAACCTCCATCATGAGTCTGACTGGAAAACATACTTACTGGGACAAGGCCCCCAGCATACCTTAGATGAATAACAAGTCATAAACAAAAGTTAACTAAACCCCGAATGAGATGAGGCTCACCAATAAGCTGGTACGTGTAGATCCTAATGAGCAGAAGTGTCGTCCTGTAAATCCGTACCTGCATCGTGAAATGCAGGCCCCTGGGCAATAAAAGGGAACGTCAGCACATTGAATGTACTGGTATGTAAAGCAACCGAAAGAAACAACATGGGACATGGGATAACATGATAAGAACTGAAACTGAAAACCTGGACATGAACATGAGCATGAGTACATATGTATATATATAACATAAGTAAAAACATGATAAGTAGGGAGAGCATTTCATAAACCGACATGTGATGTCACCACGCGGGTACATGGAGTCTGGTACCTCGCCGGACCAGCAGAGCCCCTATACCTTGCCAGGGTATAAGGTTGTAACGTGCCTGATGGATCCATTCGGTGTAAAATTAAGGTTTTGTCCTAACTGGGTGGAGCGATCCTTGTCCTATGGTGGCTACATAGTTTCAGGCTATCTGAGCCTTCTCGGTAATTCGTACAACTCCCAAAAACATGAACATAATATATTTGGCTAAGAAGCCCATGATTTTTGTGAATTAACTTGTAATCATCATTCCACGAAATAACTTGTAACATGGTTTCGTGAATTAACTTGTACTTGTCTTGTAATCATGATTTCACAAAATAACTTGTAAACATGGTTTCATGAAATAACTTATAAACATGGTTTCATGAAATTACTTGTAAAATAGTTTCATAAGATAACTTGTCATAGTCTTGCAAACATGTTCTTGATTCATGAGTAATAAGAATAGTTCGTAAGTATAAATATAATTGACTTGAAAACATGCTTGTAACTTGATAGATAAAATCATAAAGTTTCATGTAAACATAATGAGAACACATGAGGAAGAATTCATGATTCAAGGATTAAGCTGGAGTTCCTAATATCTGTAATGGAAGATTAGGAATACAATAACGAATATAGCTACAAAATTCATGTACATAAATACATAAATATGGGCTACCACTATGTTGGGTTTAATGCCCTAGGATTTGAACTTCATGAATATCAAGAAACGGGGCATGGGGAAGAACGTAGAGAGTCCCACATGTGGATAGCGCCTACATACCTTGACTTCCTGCTTTTGAGCGTATCACAATGTCCTTTAATCCCTTCAATTTTAATCTATAGCAATACAGGTCATAGGGATTCTACATTAGCAACAATGTTTTGATCATCTATGCATTTTATCAAAGACTTGGTGGGCATGAGGCTCCACAACCTTCATTAATGGTGTTTTCTTCACCCAATCCCTATTCTATTACTTCTAGCTGATTCTACAATCTCAATTAGATGTAATTAACATCATTCTTCATCACCCATATGAGTACAACAATCCCAAGTCAACAATCCAAAAACCCTAGCATAGTTCATATAATTCTCTTTATCAAACCCATTTACTATTCTCCCAAGAATTCATCAATCCACAACTATAAATGATTAGGGAGTAGAAAAATTACCTTTTTGAAGTCCAATCCTCTTGAATTCGGGTCCTAGGGTTTTCCACATCCAACAATAATGTTCCAATCCTAACTCTATGGATTAGAAGAGTTTACTCAAGTTAGAAAGGGATTAGGGACTTGGATTCAACCTAGAATTATGATAAAAACTTACCTTAGAAGTTCTTGAAGTTTGGGACTTGTTCTCTCTGAATTTGGGGAGAGTTTTCGTGAATGGGGTGTGAAGAAATAAAGTGAAAAGTGTTAAATGAAGTTTTAAACTTGTTTTCAGACCCATTTTACGCCCAATTTTACGTCCCGTACAATTTGTACAGACCGTATATCATTCCGTAAAACCATTCCAGTGATTTGGACATTCTGGACCAATTTTACGGTTGTAATATACGTCCCGTATAATGTTTACGGTCCGTATGTTCCACCGTATAATTTTTACGGTTCGTATGTTTCCACCGTAAATTGATAGAACACTGTTTAGTAAAACGGGCATAACGTTTTGTACATAGCTCTGTTCAAGACCCATAATATACCGTTGGAAAGCTATTTCAAAGGGCTACAACTTTTATCAAGGAAGTGTTCCCAAATTTCAAATAAATAAAGGGGTTATGGGCGTTGCAAGTAATACCTTCTATAAACTCACTTGCAAACATGCCCCGTAGAGTGGCTTTCAACTTTGCTTTGCCCAAAGACTCTTCTCATGTCTTGATTGGGTTTCAAATACAATTTATACACTACTCAAATTGGGTTCATTATACCCCCGTCTTATGAGACAAATCTTAGCCCGAATGCACGAGGTGTTACAATCAGCTCAATTGGTAAGAGGCGATTCCCTCAGGGGAATGTAAAAGTGACTGCAAGGTCGCGGGTTCGAAGCGCTGCAGCGTGTGCGAACTGGCTAAGCACCCTTTCACATACAATATCCAAGTATGCCAAGCATGCCATGTCATGGAGGGAAACCCGCAGTGGGCCAGGTCCTAGACACCCCTGTGGATCCTCACAAAAAAAGACGCCTTTTTTGTGGGGACCCCTAGTGGGACCCTGGCCCTGGTGGCCCATGCATGCTGACATTTCATGACATACTCAGGTATTGTACGTGAGAAGGTGCTTAGCCAATTCGATAATACATGCTGCAACTCCTCCAACCCGCAACCTTGCAGTCACCTTTACATTCTCCTGAGGGAATCGTCTTTTACCAGTTGAGCTGCAGCTCAACTGGTAAGAGATCGATTATGAGAACGTCCCAAAATTTTGTACTCATTGCAGAATTTTAGGACACTCTATATTGCAATGTAGAAGGGTTGAAAAAAAGAAAGTTGAGCTGCAGCTCAACTGGTAAGAGACGATTCCCTCAGGGGGAATGTAAAGGTGACTGCAAGGTCGCGGGTTCGAGGCGCTGCAGCGTGTATTCTCGAATTGGCTAAGCACCCTTTCACGTACAATACCTGAGTATGTCATGACATGTCAGCATGCATGGGCCACTAGGGCCAGGGTCCCACCAGGGGTCTCCACAGGAGGATGAAAATTATCCTCGAAAAGGTTTCTACCAAAAGATCGAATATGAGAACGTCCCAAAATTTTGTACTCATTGCAGAATTTTAGGACATTCTATATTGCAATGTAGAAGGGTTGAAAAAAAAAAGTTGAGGAGCTGGAGGATAAGGAAAATACGAAGATAAGGCAGAACGATAAGGTACAGGTAGAGGAAATTGTAGATGTTGATAATGTAGTTGAAAATAATCTGCAGGAAGCGGAAGATGAAGCAGAGAAACAGGGGCTAGATAAACCGCAAGAAACCTCTAGCACGAGAATGGACCAGTCTATTGTAGAGGCCAACGAGCAAAAGAATTATACTGAGGTTAAGAGCGTTTCTGTGTTGAAAGAAAAGCTGGATAGGATCAAGAGGAAGAAGAAAAAAAAGCCTCCAAAAAAGAGAACCAAGATCTTGGTCAGTGCTGCACGAAAAAAAACCATAACAGATCAGTTGGAGATGGGGAGGACAAGAAAGAAATCGTCACTGAAGAGCAACTGTGTACAGCTGGAAAAACAAGGCCCACTGCCAGCGATGAGGAGAAACAACAGCGCAAAAAAATTAAGAAAGCAACAAAAGAGAATGAGATCAGTCAACAAGTTCGTAATACTAACAATGAACATGATGGAAAGGAATTGAATGAAACCGACAAGGAAGATGATGTCGATCAAAATAATAGTGCTACTGAAGAGTATGTCGCTGATTCTCAAGAAGAGGAAAAGCAGGACAGCAGCTCACGGGGGTTGGAGGAGGTTGGCTTCATAACCTCTAGTGTTGACACTTATTTCATGGATTAGCAGGGCATTCAGCTATTTGTTGATTTAAATACCGGGAATGGAGAAGACATCAACAATACTAGCAGTGTTAATAACGACAGGGGAGAAGAAAAAGAAGACAAACTTGACGATGTGAACTCATCAAGACAATCTGAGCAAGAACTACCAGAACAAGTTTAGGAGCATATTGACAACACTCCTGCAGAATCTGAACAAGCGGGAATCTTACCAATAAAGATAGGAAAAGGCAAAAGCAAGCAAAAATCCAAAAAAAGGAAGGAAGTTCAAAATAAATCTACCCTCTAATGTTTCTATGATTAGTGCTATTATATGGAACATTAGGGGTGTTAGATCAAAAAAGAGAAAAGCGATTCACAGATTGAGAAATCTGGTCAAAATGAATAATAGCCAGTTTGTGGCTATTATGGAGCCTATGGTTAGTAAAGACAAAATTGAAGGCTATAAGAGATTTCTTGGTTTTCAACATTGTGTTTCTAACGATAATGGTAAAATTTGGTGTTTTTGGACTGTTCATTACTTGGCTACTGTTATAGCTAACGACGAGCAACAAATTACTATTAAATTCAATGATGCTGCGAGCAATGAAAATTTCTATATATCCAGTGTTTATGCTAAATGTTCTAAAGCTGAAAGGAAAGATCTCTGGGAGAGTCTTGAGGATATCAACCAGAATATTTCAGACCCTTGGTGCATTGGAGGAGACTTCAATGTTATAGTGGATCCCGATGAGAAACTGGGTGGTAAGCCTCATAGAGCATCCAAGAGCTTCGATCTTATTAGCTGTATGGATAATTGCGGGATGGCTGATGCGGGCTTCGTGGGGCCGAAATTTACCTGGTGCAATAATAGAGAGCCAAGAAAAAGGATTTGTAAAAGGTTGGATAGAATCATGATTAACAACCAACGGGATCAAAACTTCAACAGTATCTATGTGAGGCACTTAGTGAGAACAGGTTGGGATCACATACCTCTTATTTTTAAATGTCATTCTAATCAATCATCCTCCGTTAGCTACTTCAGGTTCCTAAATTTCTGGACTGAGCAGAAGGATTTCATGGAGTTGGTCAAGCAAACTTGGAATACCAATATCATTGGTAACCCAATGTGGAGATTACAACAGAAACTGAAAATCCTGAGCAAAAAGCTAAGTGACTGGTCTAGAATAACTATAGGGGATGCTCACAAGAATGTTGAAGAATGGGAAAATAGAATTCAGATTCTAGAAGAAATATATATCCAGTTTAACACTGATACTACTAGAACTGATCTTAACAAAGGACAGGCAGAATATTTAAGATGGATAACTATTCAGGGATCCATTTTGAAACAAAAGGCTCAAGTTGATTGGTTTGAGCAAGGAGATAGTAACTCCAGGTATTTTCACAGTCTTATAAGAGATAGAAGAAACCGAATGAAATTGCATAGAATAAAGAACAACAAAGACAAGTGGATTCAAGGTGATGAGAAAATTTCAAGAGCAGCAATCGGGCACTTTAGGAAATTATTCAATCTGCAACAGTACAAGACCAACAGGGAACTTTTGGATTGCATTCCTGGTATAGTATCACAAGCTGAAAACAATATGCTGATAGCCATTCCTTCCGAAAGCGAGGTTAAAAATGTTGTCTTTAATATGAGTCCGGTAAGTTCAGCAGGGCCAGATGGTTATAATGGCACTTTTTACCAAAAGTGTTGGGATATTATTAAGGTGGATGTCACGGCTATGGTTCGGGAATTTTTCATTGGTAAAATGCTTACTAAGTATATACGCATACCTGCTTAGCATTAATCCCTAAAATTTCCTCACCTTCTACTTTTTCTAATCTAAGACCAATCAGTCTTAGTAACTTCTCCAACAAAAAATTTTCTAAAATTATCTCAGTTAGATTAAATCCGTTGCTTTCAACTTTAATTTCTGAAAATCAAAGTGGTTTTGTAAAAGGAAGATCTATCACCGAAAATGTCCTGTTAGCTCAAGAAATTGTTCAAGGAGTTAAACAGGAGAACATTGGGGGCAACATGATTATCAAACTTGACATGGCTAAAGCTTACGATAGATTAGCTTGGCCTTTTCTTATATCTGTTCTTAAGAAATTTGGTTTTTGTGATAGTTTTACTAACATGATTTACAGGTTGATATCTGGAGTATGGTACTCCATTATCATTAATGGAGCCAGAAAAGGTTTCTTTACTTCTACACAAGGATTGAAGCAGGGAGATCCTTTATCTCCTTCTTTGTTTATCCTAGCTGCAGAAGTGTTAACAAGACAACTCAATAACCTCTACAACAATAGCAGATTCACTCCTTTCTCAATGAACAAGAAGGGACCGCAAATCAATCACCTTGCCTACGCAGACGATATTGTTATCTTCTGTGTAGGCAAAACTAGATCCATTAAAGCCGTCATGAAAGTGATTCAGAGATATGAGAGGGGCTCTGGTCAGAAAGTTAATGGGGACAAGAGTTTTTTTGTCACAGCTCCCAAAACGGCCAACTACAGGATCAATAGAATGAGACGGGCTACTGGATTTCTGGAAAAGCAATTTCCTTTTAACTACTTAGTCTGTCCTATTTATATTGGTTGTAGAAAGATTGAATATTTTGATGGTCTTGTAACAAAGATATTTAATAGGTTAAGTGGTTGGCATGGAAATTACTTTCTTATGGAGGGAAGCTAACTCTTATTAAACATGTTTTGCAGGCTATTCCAGTTTACACCCTTGCTGCTATGGACCCTCCAAAAGCAACTTTCAAACTTATTGAAAAACATCTATAAAGATTTTTCTGGGGTTCAACTGCTGAAAAATCCAAACACCATTGGAGTTCTTGGGAAAATTTGTGCAAAACCAAAGAGGAAGGTGGCATTGGGATTAAAAGATTACAAGAGATCAGCGACACCTTTGCCACCAAACGATGGTGGAATTTCAGAACCAATCAATCCACATGGGCTAAATTCTTGTATTCTAAGTACTTTTCTACTATACATCCAGTGGCTAGGAAAAGAGCATATGGACAGTCCCATACTTGGAGAAAAATGATGAACATCAAACTTCAGGTAGAAGACAATATTGTCTGGAAAATAAACAATGGAGAATGCAACTTTTGGTGGGATAACTGGATGGGAAATGGAGCTTTAGCTCTTCAATGGCCCAATGCTGCAAAATCCAAAAAGATCACTGTGAAGAATTTCCTAGAAGGAAATGCTTGGAACGAGAGGAAACTTGGTACTCTGCTACCTGATAACATTGTCAGAAGAATTCTTAATATCTCTGTGGGCAATCCTGATAAACAAGACTATGCAATTTGGAATTCTTCCATGGATGGTAATTTTGATAATCATAGTGCTTGGCAAATAATATAAGAGCTAAGTCACCTGCAATGAATTTCATCCATCAGGTTTGGCATAAGAAGATTCCTTTCAAAATATCCTTTCTCTCATGGAGGATGTTAAGAAGGAAGCTTCCTTTTGATGATATACTTTGTAAATTTAAAAAACAACATGTTAGTCAATTACTACCTACGTGTAAATGCTGCACTAACCCCAACTGTGAAACATTGGAGCATTTTTTTGTACAGGGACAATTGGCAGTACAGATATGGAATTACTTTGGAGCTCCTCTAGGCATCAAAGTTACAAATCAAAATCCAAAGAGCAATTTGCAGACTTGGTGGAAGATGAGAGCTATCAATGGTATTCACAAGATGATACTTAAAATCACTCCAATAGTGATCTGCTGGGCACTGTGGAAAAGCTTCTGCTCCTACAAATATGGAGATCAGCGTAAACCTGTTCAAAGCAAAATCATTTTTCAGATTGACTGGACTGTGCAAAGGGCAATGGGCTATGCTTTCCCCAAGATCAGTTTTCCTCAATTATGGACACAATTGTGCAGTGTAGTGGAAAGGATGAAACCAGCAGCCATTTGCCAACCAGTTCTATGGAAGAAACCGGAGCCTGGATGGGTCAAGATCAATACTGATGGAAGTTTTTTTGCTCAAAGTGGTAAAGCGGGAATAGGAGGGGTGATTAGGGATTTTCTTGGCTCCTTAATTATTGCCTTCTCCGCCCCATCGAGATGCGAAAGCAATAACTTGGTAGAAGCCAGTGCTGCATTGTTTGGTGTACAATGGTGCATGGCGAATGGTTATAATCAGGTCCTCCTTGAACTTGATTCTCTCTTGATTGTTAATATGATTGAACAGAAGGACCTTAGAAATTCCAAGCTCAGAGAGATTCTAAACTCCTTACAAGCTCTACTAAATCAAGATAATTTCCAAGTCACTCATTCTTACAGAGAGGCCAATCAAGTGGCGGATAGCCTAGCTAAACATGGTGCAAATCTGAACGATCCTATGCTACTGACTGATCATAGATTTTTTCCTAGAATCATTCGTGGTGATTACCACTTGGATGCTTGTCAGTTGCCTAATTTGAGAATAAGGTACGACAAAGCTAACTTCTTTGTCAGTTGATCATGTATTTTGCTTCCAGTTTAAGGGAATATTTCATCCTGATCACAATGTAATTTTCCTTAAACTGATTAGAGGTCAGGCCAAGCCCCCCTCTTCTTTTGTAACGATTCTTCAGTGAATATATCTGGCACTCAACCTTTTGTGATTAAAAAAAAAATCTGGCAAAGTGGATGTACAGCTCAGGATACGGTTTCGGCAGAACCCAGAAACTTTGATCTAAGATCATGTATTTGTTTTAAATTATCATTTAATATGTACTCCCTCTGTCCCATAATTAGTAACATAGACCCAACAATTTAAAACAGCTAAAATTTTAAAACTCCCAAATTTCAAATCTTGAAACCGTCTCAGGACTCACTCGTGCATATTACAAAGCTAGCGATCAAAATTTGTGATATTATATTGACCAATCTATGTTTGTTTGCCATTCATTTGGTAAGTTAAACCAATGTGTTAGTCTGTACACTTTCTTCTTGGTTTCTCTCAAGAAGAAACTATTACCATCCTTGTAATATCGGTCAGAAATTGAACTATTGACCACAAATACTGGAAACTCGTTCTTGCTTTGCTTTTAAATTATTGGAATTATCAAGATCTTTTCAGCATTTGTGATTGAAAATCCTGACGATTAATCAGGATTTCTGGTGAAATTTTAACGATCACCGTAACTTGTTGATAGAGATTTTAACATCACATTTTTGCTTCAAAATTGATCCAAGTTGTTCCTATATTACACTGAATTTGATATCCAGTCTTCTAATGCCGTCCCAACAATTTTCAATTGTTAGATTCAACTCAGATCTTTTAAAAAACCATTTTGTTTACTTCTATAAACAAAACTCAATAAAACAAACAATGACGTTCTTCGAGTTTCGTCGAGCAAAATCAATCCAAAATATCACAAATAAGTAATGAGCAGGCGGAAGTGGAAAATAAGGAGAAATTGTTGAAGAAAGTATATTTGCACAATTTCTTAATGGGGTCGAAAATTAAATACCAGCCTTTCAAAAGAATTTTCCACGTAACTCTTGATCTTAATTAGTAGTACTAACTAATTCTGGAAACAATTGTTTGTTGAGTTAACAAAGTGATTGTATAATTTGGGAAAGTGTTGATTGTTTGCATTATACTAGATATTTAAAATTCATTTCTACTGAACAATGTAGTGATATTGGATAACGTTTTCCCCATATTTTTAGAGCGTGTGTACATCATCAAAATACTAGTAAATTCCATCTAATATAATCATAAACAGACTAAGTATGCTTACCACTTAACCGACCAACCAAGCTTACTTCCAGTATTAGCAATCTCTTTAATTACCATATTATAGAATTTAGCACGTTAATTTAACGGTCTATTTTCTTAGTACATATTTAGCAATAACCAATTGCACCTTTACTAGAAAATGAAAATTCCCATAGTCTTGTTTTTACTAAATTAACCACACAGGAAAATTTTCAAACTTACACGTTATCTCACATACGTACGTTCAAGTAATTAATTTAACAAAAATATACTATTAAACCATAGATAGAAAAGAATTAAAATCATCCGAAATTAAAAAAATTCTTTTTGAGTACCACCCTTAAGATTTCACTCAAATTTCAATGTATATAGTCCTTCCCCAAGGGAGCCTTGGCGTAACTGGTAAAGTTGCTGCCATGTGACCAGGAGGTCACGGGTTCGAGCCGTGGTAACAATCTCTTGCAGAAATGCAAGGTAAGGCTGCGTACAATAGACCCTTGTGGTCCGGCCCTTCCCCGGACCCCGCGCATAGCGGGAGCTTAGTGCACCGTGCTGCCCTTTTTATAGTCCTTCCCCGAAAAAAGAAATATTTCTCAAAACCTTTTAGTTACTTCACCATTAGTAAAACTCAATTCCCATAGTCTTGTTTTTACTAAATTAACTGCAAAGGAAAAATTTCGAACATACACGTTATCTCACATACATACATTGAAGGAATTAATTTCCTTTACATTGATATGATTGAAAAAAAAATACTATTAAAACAGAGATATAAAAGAAATTAACATCATCCGAAATTAAAAAAATCTTTTTGAGTACCACCCTTAAGATTTCACTCAAATTTCAATGTATATAGTCCTTCCCCAAGGGGAGCCTTGGCGTAACTGGTAAAGTTGCTGCCATGTGACCAGGAGGTCACGCGTTCGAGCCGTGGAAACAGCCTCTTGCAGAAATGCAAGGTAAGACTGCGTACAATAGACCCTTGTGGTCCGGCCCTTCCCCGAACCCCGAGCATAGCGGGAGCTTAGTGCACGTTATCTGCAAAGGAAAAATTTCGAACATACACGTTATCTCACATACATACATTGAAGGAATTAATTTCCTTTACATTGATATGATTGAAAAAAAAATACTATTAAAACAGAGATATAAAAGAAATTAACATCATCCGAAATTAAAAAAATCTTTTTGAGTACCACCCTTAAGATTTCACTCAAATTTCAATGTATATAGTCCTTCCCCAAGGGGAGCCTTGGCGTAACTGGTAAAGTTGCTGCCATGTGACCAGGAGGTCACGCGTTCGAGCCGTGGAAACAGCCTCTTGCAGAAATGCAAGGTAAGACTGCGTACAATAGACCCTTGTGGTCCGGCCCTTCCCCAAACCCCGAGCATAGCGGGAGCTTAGTGCACCGTGCTGCCCTTTTTATAGTCCTTCCCGAAAAAAGAAATATTTCTCAAAACCTTTTAGTTACTTCACCATTAGTAAAACTCAATTCCCATAATCTTGTTTTTACTAAATTAACTGCAATGGAAAAATTTCGAACATACACGTTATCTCACATACATACATTGAAGGAATTAATTTCCTTTACATTGATATGATTGAAAAAAAAATACTATTAAAACATAGATATAAAAGAAATTAACATCATCCGAAATTAAAAAAATTCTATTTGAGTACCCCACTTAAGATTTCACTCAAAATTCAATGTATATAATCCTCCCCCCCCCCCCCCCCCCCCCCAAAAAAAAAAATATTTCTCAAAGCCTTTTAATAACTTCACCATTAGTTAAATTCTTGTATTTCTCCATGCACAATAGTCTATATTTAACCCTATATATTCTTCAAATGAAAAAACATGGAGTACATAAACTCAAGAATATTTTTCAAGAAAACATTCCCTATGGCTTATTGTACTATTTCTAAAACCCTTCATTTTTCCTCATGGAAATTCATATGATTAGTTATATCGCGATTTTATCCCAACCAAACGTGAGATAAACTCATCTCAAAATAATCCTGAAATTATTTATCCTTATCCCTTATACCAAACGAGCCCTAAGTTATACAGGGTGACGTAAAAAAATGCATAACAGATATCGAAGAAAGAAAAATACATAAGTAAAAAAAAAACTTACGAAAAAAAGAAAAACTTACAAAATAGTTAGAAAGAAGCAAGGGAGCGGCAGAGCAGTGCACTGTTGCTAAGAGTTATATGATTCTAAAATTTTGGCCTTAGAGCTACATAATAACTCTTATTTATATAACAAATTGTTAGCTAATATTTAGGACTTTTGGTCCCTCATTTATGGCTAAGTTCGAAATTTAGTCCTTGGGATATGAGACTCAACATATCTAATCTTAATTAATTAAAATGTGTGGTTTTTATTCCTTTTTTTGCAGGAAATATGTTACATTTAGACTATTATTAGATGTACGTTATCTTCAAATGTGGAGTAACAACATAAATTTAACATAAGTACATAACACATGACTAGTAAATGGTGAAGTGGTTAATATTTTAGAAAATTTGTGATTATTCACAAGGAAAGGAATCAAAAGTGCACATTTCAAGTAACTGAAAGTTAAATGTATTTACTTAAATCATAATTTATCAATAACTAAGAGACCAAAAGGGCTATTAACCCTATAATAATGAAATATAATTGAAAAAATTCATTTTCGCAAAGCAAGAAACATGCATATGAGCTACTTTAATCTATGTTGCTCAGACTCTTTAAAAATATCAATGGGTGCATGTAGGATTTTCCAAAAGTAGCATATTTTTGGAGGATCCGACACAAGCGCCGCATCAAAAGTGAAAAGCATGCAATTTAGACTTTAATTACGTCCTCGCAACAATTAAATAATGATATGATGACAAAAAATAACTTAATAAGAAAATTAAAATACAATATAAATGAGATAAACTCTCGAAGATCTCTTTTAAACTTGCCTTTCATTCTTTATTTAGAAAGACTTTTAGTATTTTCTTTTTTAATGGCAAGGGAACCTGCAGCCGCTACCCTTCGGGTGTGCACAGGGTAAACCCCGCTCCTGCGTAATAGTCTCTCAAACCACACAGGAGAGATAGCCTGCACTAGGCAAAGCCCCGTGCGACGAGCTCGACTTTTATTATTGTTTTTGGTATCTTGATAATTAAGTGAATAGTGATTTCCAGAGCGAAAGCAAATTAATCAAGGCCAAAGCGAATAGCGAGTGAGATAAAAAAAAACGTAAAAATTAAGTTGTATATTAAAAAGGTCATGTACTCTTTTCTATCTCATTCCCCCATTAAATTTTAGGAAAACTAACTGAAATAACCCCCCAAAATAAAATAATTACCCGCCCCAATGCCCCTTCTAAACTAATTATCCTCCATACCCCCTGGCACAAAACTATTTACCCGACATGCGCCCCTCGCCCAAACCCCTTCCCTTATGATATCATCGCAATATATTTATATCTTATGATAGTATCATGGAGGACTGAGAGAACGAGTGAAGCAGTCCTATATGATACCGTCTCAATATATTTATATACCACGATGGCACCATGATCCTGAGGAGTGTCTCATTGAAGTATTAAAGTAGTCCTCCATGATACCATCATAATAAATGTATATAAGACGATGGTGTCATAGAGATGTTTTTTTTTATAGAAAAGTGCGTCATTTTTAATAAATGAACATGATCATTCATTATACCGTCTCAGTATATTTATATACTATGATGGTATCATGGAGAATTAAGAGAAGGACTGAAGCATCTTCTATAATATCATCTCAGTATATTTATATACCATGATGGTATCATGGAAGACTAAGAGAAGGACTGGAGCATCTTCCATGATACCATCTCAGTATATTTATATAACATATTGGTATCATAATTGGGGGCATCTCGGGTAAATCCTTTTAATTTTTTCTTGGGGCTACGAAAGTAATGGAAGTATGAGCGAGTAATTTTTTTATTTTGAGGGGGCATCCGTGATCTTTTCCTAATTTTTATGCCGCAAGAAAGTGTTACAATAATTGGATGGTTAAGAAATAATTAAGACCCGTTTAACCTAAAATCTTTCCATTTAATATGGATATGGGACACCGGCTGACAAGCACAAACAAAAAGAAAACCATTTTCGTTGTTGTGGAAGGAATGAGAAGCAATTAGGCAGAAAATCTACGCCGTACCTTAAATGTAATAATTACAATTAAACAAACCCTAATTATTATAACCACCTTAATTATCTGGTAACCACCTTAATTCATTAGCCTCAATTTTCTCTCTTTCTCCGTCACTTTTATGCACTGAGTTTCCTCACATTGTCTTTCTAAATCAAATTGTACGATTTTCTCTCCCTCCCTTTCTACATAATTTCTTTCTTTTATTATGTTAAACCATTTTCTTATGTCTTCCAATAATATTTCTCTAAAAGAAAATTTGTAAATTTCTTTGAGTTTTTATCTTTCTAGTTTGTTGTTTGTGTGACTTTTGTGTTTGAAAGGACATGATAATATATTAGTAAGTTTTGGTTATCGAATTCTAAGTACAATTTTGTCAGATTTATAGTTTCTTATGGGAAAACTTATAGAAATCTTCTGTTCAATAAAGCACAAGAGGCATGTCCATTGAACTGTTGTTGTCAATTGTAATAAAGCACAAGAAATGCTATGAAAATTAAGTTTTTTAATACAACTTCATCCTAGTTACTCCCTCCGTCCCAAAGATACTTGGGCTTCTTTTAGGTATCTATTTTCAGTTATTGAATGGAAAATGAGAGTTTTGAGTAATAAAGCTACTAAGTTGATGTTGTGTTTGAACTATGGGCCAAATATCCTCAGGTCTCAGGTTCAAATTCTAGCAGAGGCTAAAACATGGGATGTTCTTTTTTATCTTTGTGAACAGAATTACCCGGTACCTATATTGGCGGGAGATAGCAGGTACCTTGTGCAACTGGTATTTCCGTATTATTATTTTTTCTTTCGATCTTGTTTTCTGTAAACGTGAGTTTCTAAAGCTTGAAGGAGAGTCTTGGCGTAACTAGTAAAGTTGGTGTCATGTGACCAGGAGATCAGGGGTTCGAGCCGTGGAAGCCATGGAAACAGTCTCTTGCTAAAATGCAAGGTAAGCCTGCGTACAATAGACTCTTATGATCTAGCCTTTCCCTGGACCCCGCGCATAGCGCGAGCTTAGTGCACCGGACTGCCCTTTCTTTTTTGAGTTTCTAAAGCTTATTATGAGCAAACGAAATAAATTTGTTGTTTTTATTTTCCCTTTTGAATAATAAATCTTAATAATCTAGGAGATTGTATGTGTGTACTGTGTTATTGCTAGCAGTCTCTTCTTTTCCTTCTTTCAGTTGTAGCATGTTGAGGTTACTTTTCTGTCCCAATTAATTTGGACATTCCTTGCTTTATATTCTTGTTTACTTTCTGCAGATTTTTCTTGGAGATTTATTGTTTCTCAATGTCTACTAGGGGTGAAAAGTGTGATTGTCAAACTGCACCTCTAGATATACTTTGTAGCCTTCCCGAGAACGTAATAGATGATATCCTTATGCGTTTGCCTTTACGAGATGCTATGCAGACAAGCATCTTATCAAAAAAATGGAGGTATAATTGGTGCAGACTTCCAGAATTGACGCTTGATTTAACAAATTTGATATCAACGAAGTACTCAATACCCCCTATGTTCAAATTTACTAACATTTTCTACCACCTTTTGACCCTACATACCGGACCAATTACTAAGTTTGACCTCTCCTTTAGTTCTAATTTGATGCCTTGTCCTACCATTGACAACTTGATATATTTTCTTTCTAGAAATGGCATTCAACATCTTGTTCTTAAACTTTCTAGCAGGGGTGGCCCTTACAAATTACCTACTTCACTTTTCACATGTTTTCAATTGAGGCGTCTGACTCTCCAATACTGTTCAATAATTCCTCCGCCGACCTTCAAAGGATTCGATCAGTTAACTATCCTGGAATTACGTCGCGCCACAATTACATCCAAATTTCTTGAAAGTTTAATCTCTCATTGTGGATTACTCGAGCAGTTGGTGCTGGACATCTCAGATTTAAGTGGCGTCGTTGAAATTAATGCTCCCTGGCTGAGATGCTTCAAATTCGCAGGTGAAATAAGTTCCATCTATTTAAAGTATATCCCTCTTGTGACAGAACTTTCACTTGCGGATATGGAATGTTATGAGGGGCCACGAATATGTGATATTGCCAAGTATTTTGAGTCTTTTCCTGCTCTCGAGCATCTCAGGTTGAATCACGGTATTTTGATGGTAAATCTCCTCTCAACACTTACTTTTTAGGGAAAAGACATAAGAAAACCCCTAAACTTAGTCCCGTATTTGCTCACATACTTATTCTTTGCAAGGGTCCTATGACCCCTCTGAACTATGTTGAAGTAGAATATATACGTCCTCAAGTTCCTATGTGGCGAAGAGAGTTTATTTCTGTCACACCCCGACGAGGAGTATGACAGGCTCCGACCCGTAAGCCGAAGTCACATGACTTATCTGTTACTGGGACATCACATACCATAACTCAAAAACGTCTGCTCGCGGAAAAGGAGCCAAAACAAGGCCGACAAGGCCGTACATAATATTTACATATCCCACAATGTCCATGAGCCTCTAGGAGTATACCTATGAACATATATTACACCAAAAGAAAAATACCCAAAAGATAGCAAGCCCGGAGTAGAGGTACTTGCTAGCACCGCTGAAACTGGGAAGTCCTACTGTGGTTGCTCTTCAACGAATCTGTCAGGGCCTGCAGCACGAAATGCAGCGTCCCGTGCAAAGGGACGTCAGTACGGATAAAGTACTGAGTATGTAAGGCAGGAGGACAACAACAATAATTAAGATAAAATGGAACATTAGTATAGGCAAAAGAAAAATCAAAAACCTGGAAGTAGCACCAATATGCAATGCATGATAAAAATCATTTGTATGCTCATATTTATATATATCTGTATATAATAAACAGTATCCATGCCCGGCCGTAAGGCTCGGTGTCATATATGTAAAATCATGCCCGGCCATTAAGGCTCGGTGTTATCATCATTAGCCCGCGTCCAGGCCTCCCGCGTCCGGGGCAATATCATAACATGCCCACTGCAGTGGTGTGCGCATCTACGCACCATGCCCGGCCGACTATAGCGCAGCACGGTGTCGTAAAATAGTGCAATACATGTATATATACGTATATACCATTATTGGATTGGACTGGAAAAAAAAGAACTGTGCAGAGTTCCGCTTTCCTTCCGCATAGCGGAAGGAAAGCACAGAGTCCTGAGGGCTTCCGCTTTTCTTCCGCGATGCGGAAGAAAAGCGCAAATGCCTGAAGCTTTTTGCGCAGGACTCTGTTTTCCTTCCGTAGCACTGTTTTGAGGCTGGTTTTTGCATGAGAAAATCAAGGATCTTATTCTTGGCCTTTCGAGGTGACATAAGGTCGTTAACCCCCGAATAGTTTATGGAATTCATCTCGAGTCCAAAGGAATAATCGATGACGACGAGTGAAATAACGTCTTAAAACCAATCAAACCACAAGACCTTAAGATTGGAAATACGAGCATAGGCATGAAGTGACATTTGTACTCGTGTTTATGTACTAATTGGATTCGTGCCAAAGAAAGAGTGAACGAACACCTCACATACCTTATCCGTCGAGCCTCCACTTAAGAATTCCTTATATCGACGCTTGCCCTTCACCCGAGCCTATAAATCAAGAAAGATATCATTTATCACACCTTCATCCTAAGTCCATCAACTTATAAGTATTAATTGTGGAAGACTAATTTGCCTATTTCATGAGCACCCATTTAGGGAAGTCCAATTCGGGTTTACAAAAATTTGGGCAGCATTTTCCCTATATCATCGGCTTCCTCCAAATATCAAAACAACTCCCAAACAATACCAACAACATCAACAACAACATCCTTAACAATCTACAAGACAATTATATATATTTTCATCCAAAATCCTCTACCAACCTCAATCCATAAGCCAACAACATCAATACAATAAATTACCACTTTTATTCTTAAACTACTCCTTAATCAATGTTAATAAGGAAAAGGATTCAAGGATTCATACCTTATATTCACTAAAGTGGAAAGATCTTCAATACCCACTTGTTTC
Source organism: Lycium barbarum (assembly GCF_019175385.1). Taxonomy (NCBI): domain Eukaryota; kingdom Viridiplantae; phylum Streptophyta; class Magnoliopsida; order Solanales; family Solanaceae; genus Lycium; species Lycium barbarum. Next base: position 130,383,178 of record NC_083341.1, read on the forward strand.
CAATCTAGCTTCAACACAAAACGACATGATACTCGCGACTATACGTTGTCCGGACTTCGATTAGCACTTTGTAGCTTAGAATTGTGCTCAAATCTTCACTTTTAGGTGATATTTAAGAGCCTTTTTTGGAGTGGAATTTTCTGGAAATGTTTGGAGAGTTTTGGATGAACAAAATAAGGGTTTGACCCTTTTTATAGGGGCTGGCCGCAGCACTGTAGCTACGGTACTGTAGCAGTACTGTAGCAGTGCTGTGTCTGCTTGTCGGCTCAGTTTGTAACGTCTATAATTCTCTACTCCGATATCCAATCGACGATAGGTTTGTTGCATTATAAACTAAACTCGACGTACTTCATCTTAGAATTTTGAAACACCTTAAAACTCCTAATATTCATGGAGATATACCCCTCCAAAGTTGACTAAAAATTCTGTTTCAAATTTTTCGACACATTTAATTTTCTTAATTTGCTTGGTCCCCGAGTCTTCCATAGATTATTATATGAACTCAAACCCTCTTAACCATGAGATGAATGTGTCACGTCTAGACTTAACCAACTAACGCCCAATAGATTCCACGTACGCGACTACGAGGTGTAACAATTTCACTCTTTTTGGGAGAGTGAGAAGCCAAAGAATATGTGTTTTCCTATTTTTCTAATTGGTCTTTTCCTTCTTCTTTTTTCTTTTTTTGATTTCTCTCTCATCACCTTTCTTGTCCTTCAAAATCAAACCAGAATGCTATCGTTATTTTTTTTGCCTTTCCAGTTTCTTTTGCTCCATTAATTGTGCTTTCTTCTCGCTTTGTATTGTGTTACAGTCTCCAATTACTGTTTACTCACATGAATAAATCTCTTTACTGTCCAAGAAAGAGATGCTCTTTATTCTTCCTTAAATTCATAATACACCTCATAACAAGAAGAGGTCAATGTTAAAATAATATATATCGTACACTTTTTTTAACAAATATATACAAAATATTTCTCCATATAACATAGCTCTTTGACTCCATAAAATGCTACTGTTTAAAAGTATTGAGGAAAAATATTATAATTTCTAAGTTTCTATTACCCCATATAACATAGCCTTCAAGCAGTTTTCTGCTAATTTAATTTTAGAAAAACCACCTTTAAAGTTACCCGGTCTGGTTCCAAATCAGCCGTTCATTCAATACTGCTACAACCGGGGCTGCTACTAAGGAGGACTGTTAAGCCTTCTAGCATAGGTGATGCCTTCCCAAGGTCTAAATGAAAAAAGATAACAAATTTAATAAGCAAAAATAAGAAATAAGGGAGAGCTAAGGCGGAAGAAGCCATGGAAGATCTACTCTGCTGGCGGAAGTAGAGAGCTTGAAGAAAAGAATGAAAAAGAAAAGGACAAAAGGAAAAGACTAACAAAACAATAAAAAAATAATGAATCTACATGTGCCTACACCTGGTTAGTGCGTGTACATCACCACTTTAGCAGATTTGGGTGTAACTAATTTTAAGGGGGTATATATTTCACTTTAATATCGTTCAGGGGGGTCATAGGATCCCCTATGACCCCCGCAAAGAATAAGTGTGTAACAGCAAATACTGAAGAAGTTCAGGGAGGTTTTTATGCCTTTTCCCTACTTTTTATGCAAATTTTCATAGTAGATGTGATCTATTTTGGGCATTGAGTCATTTGTATTTTCTTGCTAGTACTTGGCTGCAGGAGGGGATCTTCCGATAAGGCTACCGTTTGATCTTAACTGCATAAAATGTCTTTGCCTAGCTGATTTTTATCTGGATGAATTGGATGTGGTCTCATGTTCTTCTTGCTTGATAAGAAGCTTCCCATTTTTACAGTATTTGGAAATCCAGGTTCTCCATCATTTGACTCTTTCCTTTTTCTTTCTTATTTTCATACTTTTTATCCTCAAGTTGAGAGTTGGGGCTCTGGGAATCTTCCTTAGGTGGATGATTCAAATGATGATATTCCAGCACTAGAATGTCTTGAAGTGGAAGCTTTCTCAGATGCGACATTTAATAACCTCCGGTGTTAAAAAAAAATAGACGTATCGATAGTAATTAAGTGCATCGAAACATAAGGAAGGACCATCGTTTTGAGTAGTAGGATAGGCTGAGGATGTTCCAACCCGATTCATCCATCCCGATTGAGGAGACCGTCTGATATGATCCATATCAGGTGTATAACCCCTAAATAATATAATCGACATCATTAGTAGCATTCAAGTGCCACTACACATAATAATAATTATAATATTGTAAAAAATGAATATTTACCACTGCCCATCAAGTTGCTGACTTAAACTATCCAGAGGCATTTGGCTCGTCAAAATGCCTTCATAAGTACTCATGTCAGGGTAATTGTGTTCATAAGTAAGTTTCTCTTGAGTGACTTCGGCCTGAATTCTAGACGGGGCTTCTCGACGAGGTCTATTTCGGGCTTCCCGAGAAGCCCTAGCCATGAATTCAAGTCGATTAATAGGGACCTTCTCTATGTACATTTCAACGACGTTTAAAGTTATGCATTCCCTATAATTATAAGGCGCCTTCAAATAATCAGTCAAAGAACCATCGTCTTGAATGTACCACTGTCCATAACTAGTTACACCTTGCGGCATAAATGACATTGGATATTTTCCAATTATATTTAAATCAAAATCACTCCTACTAACTTGTAGTCTATTATACAAGGCTTGAGGTAGTTTTGAGAATTTTAAGTCAAGTGGAAACTTAACATGGTATTTTGAGGGAGAATCATAGCACAAATTATTTTCCTCGAATATAATTTGTCCGTCCCAGAATAAAGAAACTCTAATTTAGGAGGAATACAAAATGCAAAAACTGGATGAAACTTAGAATTTGTGTTAAAAATTGGATGAAACTTATAATTTTTTCTTTCATTCGAACTCTGTTGTCACACCCCAATTCCACTAGGGTGTGATGGGCACCCGGCCCCACACCCGAAGCCGAGCGAACCCACAGACCTTTGGGACACACGTAATCTGAGTAGACTTTTTAAATCAGATAAAAATAAAATATATAATAAACTCTCAAAATATGTTTGTTCGATGCTTTCCAAATCAAACAGAATTTATGATCATACAGAATTTAACACATAATACAGAATGACGTATCGGTTGATGAAGCCGCATACATAACTGACATATTATACCCACGACTCTGTCTGCAAAGTCTCTAACATCAATCCAGAAGAAGCACACATACAAACTCTGACTCGGTGGCACCCCAGGAACAAATGGAGCTTGCCAACTCTGCTGGAACATCCTCTATAATAATTTCGCATCATCTGGGTGTACCTGCGCGGCATGAAAACGCAGCCGCCGAAGAAAAGGGGGTCAGTACGGAATATGTACTGAGTATGTAAAGCATAAGGTACAATAAACAGAATCATGATCTGAACAGGGGATACAGAAAATAAGTGTAGTAACCGGAGTATCAAAAATGCTTACTCATAAAACATAGGTAATGCATGTCAGAACATATGCCATATCCGGCCCCATTATGGGACACGGTGAACAGAACGTGGTTGCCACCCCGTTACTGGCGCCACAACACAGCATACTCCAGAGTAGGGAATAGCTCCGTAACATATCATATCATATCAGAATGTGCACATATCAAACATATCAGATGGCCATATCATATCATATCATCATATATCATAACATGTGTACATGGCACAGCATACTCCACAACCCATGTACATGTATACCTGCCCCCTCACATCGAGGCACGGCGAACAATGCAGTGGAATACGCGTGATAACATATCCTGGCCCGGGCACAGTGAAAGGAGCATTGAGGCATCCACGAGTGGAGTAGTGAGAAACTAAATGCAATATAAAATATAATATAATACATTTACAAAGACTCGATGGGACATCTTGAATAACAAATCATAATAATGGAATCGGACGATAATTTTTGTGTATATTTCGAATGTCACAATAGGTTACGTAAAAATAATTTTTCTGGGATTGCTTCCATGTTCCAAAACAATTCATAAGACTCAACAGAATATTTACAACAATTTTTATTTAGTAGTTAGAAGAGTAGTTAAAACGCTTCCTTTAAAATCGTTCGAAAATAAGTCAATACACAATAGGGGAGGAATCGGGGAAAGTGGGCCCGCCTCGGGTCAAATGAGGTGGCGCCCACAATTTACGTACGTTACATTTCATGACGTCACCTGTGGGAGTTTTAAGGTAGTCGGGCCCTATTTGTGCAAGTTCTAGATGTTTAGGCAATTTTTTTCCAACTATTCATAACACATTCTAGCATAAATAGTCTTCTTTCCAACATAGTGCGACAACTCCCAATCTAACTTCGCACTTCCAAACTAATATCAATGTTTTCATATCCATTTACTATTCAAGATCATTCTAATACAATTCGGAAGCATTTTATATTATTCTACAAAATATTTACAAAATATACAAAAATTCCACCAAAACCATAATTCATCCGAAACTTCTAATTTTCGACATAAATATTCATAACACATTTTCATCTTCCAATTTCATTAACAATAATTATAATTCGCACCTTAACAATTTCATTTTCATAATCACATAAATCTACCATAAAATCACAAAACTTCCCATAACAACTTAACAACCAACCTTTCATGCTAATATGGACTTACATCCCTCCAAATCCACCAACTAACATAATAATTCACATTTAGACTTCACTTCCATAATTACATAAAAACTACATTAAAATCACATAATTTCCTATAATCATTTTCAACAACTTTCCATGTCAACTTGAACCATTTTCTTCCATTTCCATCACAAAGCTTCAACAACACAATTAACATAACAAATAAAATTGGTTCATCCTTCTACACACACATGCACACCCACGGCTATATATATATATATATATATATATATATATATATATATATTCATCATGCAACTTCCATATTTTCATGAATTCTTCTCCTTTCTACATTCCACAACATAAATAAAACCTTCATAACACATAAAAAGGAATTAATTCTTACCTTTTCTTCCTAGCTTCTTCACTTGACCCAAGTGCCAAATCTACGAAACAAGCGACTTATCTTCCGAAATAATTACACCACGTTGTAGAGGACCCTTGAATTAGTAGGAATACCACAAGAAAATAATTTTTGGGACAAGATTTTAAGGGGTGAATTTTCTTGGGTCATGGCCGAATGGTCTTCAATTGTTTTGCTCTTCTTTCTTTGTTTCTCTCCTTCTCTTGTTCTCTCTTGAAGCTTCTAATAAATGAAGCTAATTTAATTATATGGAAATTAAATAAATCCATGGGCTTGGGCCATGTATGGCCGGCCACCCTTCTCTCTTTGGGCCTCATTTTTTTTTTTTGGGCCTAACCCGGTTGGTCCCGAGTTGGGCCTAGCCCACTGACCTTTCGACCTTAAAACGTCCATATCTCTTTGTACCGACGTCACCTGGGAACCCACGACCTATGGTTGGAAAGTTAATTCAATTATCTACAACTTATATTTCTTGGTATTTTTCCAAATTCCAAACTTATAATACCGTTTTTGCCCCTCAAAGTCAGGTCACCCGAAAACGTTTTCTTAAAAATATTTGTTTGGAGGGCTTCCACTTTGATTTGGCTCAAGGGTCCTTCATGAGTTGTGTTTAGCTTTACATATGTGATTCATATAACTTGTCACATGTTCCAAAAAAAATCTTGACGTGTGGACCTCACCTCAGCTTACAAATAATCCGACATTCAAAAATACGGGATACAACACTATCAACGTGAGTTTAAATTATGTAGCAACAACATGATTGTCAATTTTTTTGAGGAAGCGCGTGTCACGCTCATGCTCTGAAAATGCAGGATATAACATCTGTATTAATAAGATTTGAAGTTTGAATATTGAACCAACGCATGCATGCAATTAGTGTGTTTTGCAGTGTTACGTCAAATAAAATTAAGTACGGAGTGTTGCATAACGCATGAATTAACCGCACTATGTCAGTCCCTGGCAGAATAGCGCAGTAAAATACTACGTTATTCTGACATAATGCAGTAAATGACTGCGTTATATACGTATAACGCAGTAAATTACTGTGTTATACTGTCATTAATTTACTGCGTTATACGTATATAACACAGTCATTTACTGCGTTATACTGTCATAAATGTTATATCCCGTATTTTTATACGTCGAATTATTCGCAAGCTAATCGACATAAGTTAAGGACGGGATCGTTTTTGGATATGAAATAGGAATTTTTAATTCTCAATTTTAATTAGTACACGATTTGTTTATAAATTTCAATTAGTATAAAAACATTATTGGAAATTAGGGATTAATTAACTATGATTAGATTATTAAGTAGGGATTAGTGATTGATTAAAATTAATTAAGTTAATTATAACTTGTGGGCCCCACCCGTTTTTAATTAAAAAAATAATAATAATAAAAAACAACAATTGGCGATTCATAGGGGGGTAACACGTGTCCAAGAAAGGGGCACCATATATAGGCCAAGTTTGATGACTAATTAAAGTCATCATTTTCATTTCACAAAATTGAAGCAAAAAAAAAAAAAAAAAAAAAAGGGAGAACATTTCCAAGTTATGGATTGAATGGATTTCCAAAAAAAAAATTCATCATGATTGAATGGATTTTTTTTTTGTTGCTTATGTTGATCAAGTTCCAAGTTATTTGCAAGTTCAAGGAGGTGATAGCAACATTGGATATTGAATTGAGGAAGAAGAAATTGTGAAATGGGAGCAAATAAGTGTAGAAATTCCTCCAAGTAAATTTAGGTAGGATTTTCTTATTTTGTGGTATAATTGTATTAATGGTGTTGTAATGGAAAGATTAAAATTAGATTGGATGAAATTGGAAGTAAGAAATTGCATGAAATCGTTGATATTAGGAGTTGTAGTTGTTATATGGAATTGTTGAGTTGAAAGGATTAAAAGAATGATTTATGTTCATATGTTGTTGTTCGTGTTGTGATCGTGTTGTCGTTGATGTGGATTCTAAATTTGGAAGAATGAAGTGTATAACGTATCGTATACAAAGCATATGTTGATTTGTTTGGTGTAAAATCTTATAACGTTAATGGTTTAGATTGGAAAAGGATTAAGAAGGGTTGTTGGATTGTTTGAGTTGTTTATGGGCTGAATTGTAAGGGTTTTATATGCATATCTCTATTACTATCATTGTTGGTATTGCTGTGATAACAGGAGATTAATTGGAAGTTCGGGTTAGGCGAGTATATAGGGGAAATGCTGCCCGATTTCCGTTAAGTTCGTAACTAATGAAGATCCTAATCAAGAAAGCATGAATTAAAGAATGAGTCCTAACTGATTGATATGAGCTAGGAAGTATAGTTTACTAACGATAGCATTACTTTCATATTAAATAGGCTAAAGGGGCGACAAAGCGAACTTGGTTACGGTTAACCTGTAACAAGTATGTAAAGTTATCCCTTTCTTTCATTTTGGCATGATCCTTATTATATGAACGAACACAGTGAGCAAGCGAGTTCCAAAGACTCTATTCTTAGATAGTGTAGAGATATTTGTATCCTTGGCCTCCTATGTTTTATGTCTATAACTCCCAGAGACTTATCATACTAGCTTCTTATGTCACCAGAGGAGTTCAGAGTATCCTTTTCCGAGTCTTACATGCATTAACATAATATATTATATATGGATCGGGCCGTACGTTCCTCGGCACTAACATATTATATCTATGGATCGGGCCGTACGTTCCTCGGCACTAACATATTATATCTATGGATCGGGCCGTACGTTCCTCGGCACTATTATATTATATATGGATCGGGTTGTACGTTCCACAGCACTATCAGTTATACTATAATCTATGTCTATCATACGCCGTGAAGTCAGTTTCAGTCACATAGAGTTATGCAGATATTCTCAGATGTTAGCCACAGATGCATTCAGTTATTGAGACTGGTTTTCATGATTTATCTGTACTTGATGTTCTTATGCTTTATATACTCAGTACATATTCTGTACTGACCCCCCTTCTTCGAGGGGCTGTGTTTCATGCCCGCAGGTACAGACGCTCGATTCGGTGATCCCCCGGCTTCAGATTTCCAGTCAGCTGTCTTGGAGAGCTCCGTTGTTCCGGAGCCTAGACTTTTGGTACAGATCTTATGATGTATATATATATATATATATATATATATATATATATATATATATATATATATATATATATATGTTTACCCAGGGGTACGGCGGGGCCCTGTCCCGTCATATTTCACTGTTAGTACTCTTAGGGGTCTGTAGACATATGTGTGGGTTATGTATAAGTTCTGTTCAGGTGTGTCTATACGATGTGCTATGATATGATGTTTGTCTGTAGTGGAAGCCTTGTCGGCTTGCATATGATATTGATATGTAGTGGCAGCCTGGTCGGCTTGCGTATCTTTTTATGATTTGATTGGTTGTGACTCCTCAGGAGACAGTTATCTGGATATATATACATGACGACGTTATGAACCTTGGAGTTCTTTTGCAAGTTTCCATATTGTTCTTAGATTCAGTTTGACTATGTCCACCAGGTACGTATACGAGTGTCCCGGTCGGGCACTAGTCATGGCCCACGGGGTTGGGTCGTGACAATAACGCAGTATTTTACTGCACTATACCACTGCAATATGTTGTCACCTCAACTGTCATACAGAAAAACGTCCTAATTCGAATCAAACTTTAAGTGTTATATAACGTAATTTGACGAATAGTTACCAACCACACAAAATTCCACACAAAATTGAGTTACTATGTCATTTTTTGACCAATTTAGAGATATTAGTCATGTTATATCGTTCACTCCAGAAAACATATTCGACGCAATGGGTAGGACATGGGAATTGGGTGAAGATTTTAAATACTCAAACAACCCTAATAACAGATTCAATCGAGAATACAATAATAAAATGAGAGAGGAGTGGGATTGGCATGTTAGGGAGGCTGCAACACTGGAGCAAAAGTTATCGTCAATAGGGCTTAAACGCCCAAAAAAACGTGCTATATCAATGCCTCGTGGAACTCCATAAGAGTATAATTTTGCTCTTAACTGTTTTCGCGAAGAGAACAATCTGATGCAAATATGTTACCTTAGGGTAAAATATGGTGTACATGGTAGCACAAGATTTAGATCCAAGTGGGATTCGGACTGTGAAATGTCTGATGAAGATTAATATTTTTTTTATATAAAGTAAGTAGGTAGGGTCATAAAGACCCTCCCCCCCAACTAGGAGAACATGGGGGTTTGCAACTATATAAGTAACACTTTCTTTTGTTATTAGACTACAACATATTCAATGTCGAGTAATAGAAACTCAGCTTGGTCTTTACTCCTTCCAAAAGAACCAAATAGCAGTGATGATGAGGGTTCAAATCATAGCAGTTTTTCGAGCGATACCAGTGATTTCAAACTAGATGAGCTAACCCCACCTTCTTATAGAGCGTAGTGATGATTTCTGCAGTATGAAATATTCAGATCCGCACGAATATTATTGCGATTTACGCCGAGAATGGTCACATCGGCTTGCCGAATCAGAACATCTTGTTCGTGACTTGGAAAATCTCAACGCTCTAATCCCAACAAGGTACTTCATAACCATGCCTTAAGTAGGTCCAAAAACTTACGAGCTTGCCGTGCAAAGGATTAGAAAAGAAAACAACAGAATGCTGGCAAGACGATGTAGATTTTACATGCTAAAGTTGGCCGAAGAATAAGCATCATCAACCGGTAGAGAACTAACATCTACTGAAAAAATATGTGTCTTAAGAAAACCACCAATATTTTTCTGAGGACGATATTGAGAACTTGTATTCTTATGATGATTAAGAATGTTGTGATTTTAGTTTTAAGTTTAATTTATGATGATGTTGTTATTTTGAAGAATATTAGTATGTTTAGTTTTGCATCAACTCAAGAGGCATGAATTGATGAATGTATTTTGAGTTTTTTTTTTTTTTTTTTTGATGATTGTATTTTTACTAGTTTTGGTTTATTATTAATGAACAAGTTTAAGTATTCATAAAGAACTTAAAGCTAATGACACCAAGCCTTCAAATAAAAATGGCGTTCGAGCACTTTTCAACCACCTAAACGGCCATCCGAAGATTTTCTTATCCTTGATGTATTGAGCCTACCTTATTAATCGCACAAAAATAAGCAGGGTTCTATATAAAATATTGAAGTTTCGGGGTCCCGAAACATGATTAATCTATGGTCAAAGTACGTTAAAACGTGCAATGAAAGAGGGGTTAACCAAACGGGCCCAAAAAAAAAAACAGGGACCCCTTTAGCGCAGTAAATTACTGCGCTAAAGCAGTTAACGGTGTCGTCCCCGTTAAGTGCTTTAGCGTAGTAATTTACTGCGCTAAAGGCAATTTTGTAACTTTTTTTTTGTTGGGGTAGTTTGGTTCAAAAACTTTTTTCTGAGGTTATTTTGGTTCCGGACTCGATGTTGTGCAAAATTTTCAGTTATTGTTTACATTATAGCCTTTTTACATTTTTGTCCTTTCAGCTTCCACGGGTAATCCAACTAATATAAAAACTTATGGCTCTTTCAACATCCATTGTGATCCTTATCTCTTATTTAATACTACTCCTTAACGAACCAGTAAAGATTATACTACCTTACCCTTGAATCTCCTTAAAGAAACGAAGATATGCATACATCAGCATTACAACTTTTATTTTCTTCATTTTTTTCAAGAATATTTGTATTTTGACCAACGATTGTGAATTAAGGGTGGCAACTTCGACATGAAAATAATTGCAGACTTATGAATTAAATAATGAGGGCAGAAAAAGGGGGCGCCTTCACCTAAACACAAAGTGCCGTCTTATTGCTACTATATATAAGGGACAATTAAAGGACTTTTGTAGTCCTCACAAAAGTTTCTAAATTAATGTCAAACTTTTCAATTAATTATTTTTAGGTCTTTTTTTACTTTATAAGATAATTTTTTCAAGAATGTAATATTAGCCTAATAAAAAAGTTATGGACAATTTTATATGTCGCCTTTGAAATCTATAATTTATTATAAATACATAAAGTAATATTTTTTAAATGATGCCATATAGTGTTGAAAATGAAGACAATGTCATCCTTTGAGATCAAGTTATCTTTAAAATCTCTTGTTGGTTAACTAAATTTAATTTTTTTTGAGTATAGAGAATAGATGAAGAATTAAATTTTATTGAATCTTGAGGTTCAATTTAATAAATATAGGTTATTTCTTGAATTTCGTCTGAAACTAAGGTAAAAAATCACATTTAACAAGCATAAACCCTTGACGCAAGATAATGAATGAAAATTTAATAAATGTCAAAACAAATCGATTTTTATCTATGAATAAAATTACATGCTCACAAATTCACAAAAAGATGAAAATATTTTTTTGATTTATGAGCTTTGCAATTTGTAATTATCATACTTTATCATAGTCAATGTTAGTATAGGATATCGAGTCATTGTGTCCCTTTGAGATTTTGCTAATTTTTCTACTTAACTTTCTTCCTCATAAATAAATTTTTCATTTTTAATCATCTAATTGTGTGGCGAAGAAACCTTAGTAATTATAAAACTTATCAATAAGATATCATTAACCTGCAAATACATTAAATTAATTATGCGGTAGAAAATGTGTCACGTTATACGTATTTAATAAGAATTTTTATTTTTATATTTTGAGTTTGAATTCGGACCTAGCACGGACCTTCCGTAAATAATTAATTATTACAAATGAGGATGATATATATACATATGGATTTTGCTAACCTACAGGTTGTAAGATAGCAATGTATCCATCTTTTAGTGAGTCCGTGGCATTTTGCACCCTTAATGTGTGCCCATTAAGGGTGCAAAATGCCACGGACCCTCTTTTAGTTCATAAAAATACCCTTGCCACCTCATAAATATATGGGCTTTCTTGTCTTTTACCCCAAATTCCCCCAATTTTGAGAATCTTCTCACTCCTCCTTCACTCACTACCTTATCTCTCTTGGAAACCATTTCTGTCCATTGCCTCTTGTCTCTGCAATTTACTTTCTAGCTCGTGAAGCTTCACACAGCACAAAAGAAAACATCATCTTCTTCATATACATCTTTCCAAAATAGAAACACTTTCATGGTTTGGTTTCCTCTAATTGGTGTAAATTATGTGATTAACAAAATATATACAAATAATAAATTGAACCAAAATATTTTAAATTTCTTTTTTCCATGTTCCAGACTTCACCTCTATATAACAGTTTGAATCACTGTTTCTACGGTTTTGGACTTTTGGGTCTTGGAATTGTGCGGAGGAAATTTAGATTTTTAAGTGAATCGATTTAATATTGATTCACTCGTTTGGGGGACCAGCTTGTAAGGATGAACATCGGGATGGGGGTGTGGAAGATTGGGTCTAGAAATGTTTGGAGGGAAATTAGGAATTTTGATGGAAAGACCAAAATGGCCCCTGAAAGTCCCTATTTAATTAACTAATAGGGGTATTTTTGTGAACTAAAAGATGAATATATTACTATCCTATAACCTTCATGTTGTACGTTAGCAAAATCCATATATGTAGGTTAGCAAAACCCATATGACCATGTGCTTTGTGGAAAAAAGAATTACCATTGAACAATATGTCAACATTAGTGTGGAAAATGAACAAGAAAAATTAGATCAATCAAAGTGAAATGTGTTCCATTTGACCGGGCAATAGAAATGAAAGTTTCCATTTACAGAAGGGACAAAGATGCAAGCTAAGCGAAAGCTACATATTTAGAAATATCCCACTGGTCCTTGCCTTGGCCTTCAAAAGGAGTGGCTGATTTTGTTTATTCAAATTTTTTTTTTTTTGGTACAACCGAAGAAACAAACTAAATAAAGATCTTAAAATCGTTCGTTAGCAACTCGTAGGAGAAAATTTCCTCAAGTGCATTATTCTAGAGTATCAAAGCTCTCATAGTCATATCCGATCCTTCATTTGCTAGAAAATAATTTGCCTCCCTCCAGACATGTTTAATCGTGGCCTTGTTAGCCTTTAGCAAATATTGACAATATTTGATAATTAATAGGTTTAAGTATTGTATGTTGAATATGCTGTATGTGCATATTATTTAATTTGATATTGAATAACGTTTTTTCAAGTTCAACCCAATGTTTAGCTAAGAATGACAACTCTATAATGTTTCTGTATCAGTTAAGGTTAAATTTCACAAAGCCAACAAGTCGAATGTTCCGAGTTACTCATGTGAAACAACCCTAACAGATTCCTTGTTTCGTTTAAATTGGATTTTTTTTTAAAAAAAAAATGAGTTGTACGCAGCGTGAATCTGAATTAACTAGACATAAAATTTGGCCGGTTGTCACGACCCATCTCCGTGGGCCGCAACTGGTGCCCTATTTGGACACCCCAAACAAACTCACATGCTAACTCGTCATTCTCTAAATTATCACAGATTTCATATTAATCATTTTAAACAGATTAGAAGCAATTATTATCTTAAGCAGTCACACGTGCAACAATATTACATCAAAGTCAGAAGGGACGGCGGAATACACATCGCCGAATACATACACACATATACAAACATACAGGCCATTTAGGCCGCATCAAAATCTGATAGATTGGCGGAATGTACATCGCCAGATACAGACACACGTACAGACAATTAGGTCGTTGTGGCCATAATAGCAAACGGGACCGCATTGAGACGTAGATCATAGACAAACGAACACACAAATGACCCATTACCCACATATATGACTATAGGCCTCTACAAACCATAACAGAATCGTATGACGGGACAGGGCCCCGCCGTACCCCAAATAGTCAGATATACAAAAGCATATATGTCACAAAAGATGTGTACCAACATATGGGCTCCGGATCAAAAGGAGCACTCTATAATAGCAGAATGTGTGGCCTACACTGGCGGATCTCGAACCACTGTACCTGCGGGCATGAAACGCAGCCCCCCGAAGAAAGGGGGTCAGTACGAAAGATGTACTGAGTATGTAAAGCATAAAGTACAGAAATTCAAACCATAACTGACATAAAAGGGTACAGGAAGTAAATACCGGACCAGTATATCAAAGTCTGTGCCGAAAGCATATGTATAAGTAATGCAAAACAAAATCATACATAAGGCTCAGGAACGTGGTCACCACTCCGACGCTGGTGCCACAACACAGCATAACTCCAGAAGGTTTCAAATCTCCGTACAACCCCGAACATAACACATCATCACAACATATCATAAGCCATATCACAGCATAACTCCATAAACGGAACCCGACCCTATGGCGAGGTCTCGGGAACCGTAACACATCATACTGCCGAATATATCATAGTGCGCACGATCACAAGACCGGCCCGGGAACCGGCGAACGATATCATAGTAATAGGCACGAGTAGAGTAGTGCGGAAACCATATGCATATACACAATTTAATTCCAAGACTCGACAAATAAATACACGTATATATATATATATATATATATATATATATATATATATATATATATAGAGAGAGAGAGAGAGAGAGAGAGAGAGAGAGAGAGAGAGAGAGAGAGAGAGAGAGGTCAGAAGGTTCAAAATAGGTATCGAGTCTGTCAGAATTAGTATACAAAAATATGAGCCTTTAAATTTACAAAACTTTCGAAAAATACTTCATAAGCCAATTTCTGAAAATTGTGCGTCGTTCACATTTAGGAGTTTTCAAATAACTTATGGAACAAATCAAACGGAGCCTTAAATTCATAGGAAAAAGTCCCATCTTTATATCATACGAAAGTAGATTAAGTAAGACAAACGAAGGACGTCTCGGGACTAGTGGGCCCACCTCGGTCAAATCGAGGTGGCAGACATAAATTACGAACATTAGACTCTATGGAGTCATCCAAGGAAGTTTCAAGGAGATTCGGTTACGCTTATGAAATTTACGAATGTTTGATCACTTTTCCAACTAAACATAAGAATTGTAATTCAATTACATTGAATGAATAGTACCCAAAATCTAGCTCGGGTTTCTAAGAACAGAATTATCCCCGAGGCTCAAATCTCAACCTAGAATTACTAGGACATGCCAAAAGAAGAAAAGAGATAGCTTTACATACCTTTTCCGCCTCCTATACGTCTCCAAAATCAAGTCTCAAGTTCGCCAAAATCTACAATTTGGTCACATTTACCAAATGTGAGTTATAGCTTCTAAGAATTCAACTTAAATTCATATTTGTCTACCGAAATTTCGGCAGCATTTCCCCTATAAATCCAACATCCCCGAGACTTAGCTCGGCCATAATATCAACAACAACAACCATAACAATAACAACAATCATCAAAATCACAACAAAATGCATTCTAACATAATTTTCCCTTCCTTTCCACATAATGTAACTCTTCCATTCTAACTTCACACCATCCAACTAATATCAACATTTTTCCATATTCATTAACTAACTCAAGATTACCCAAATATATTTCAATAACATTTTAAACAATATCCAAGGATTCGAACCATTCCGCCCATTTCCATATTCCATTCGAAACTTCTACAATTGCAACGAAACTACCAAATCGCATTGTTTTCTTCCAAATTCATTAATAACAACCATAGTTCACATTTAGCATCTTACTTTCATAATTGTATAAAAATTATATAAAAATCACATAATTTCTCATAACAACATACAACCAATTTCAACACCAACTCAACTCGTTAACCCTTTATCTACGTCATCAATGTCACAACGACACCTCTAACAAGCTAAATAAATTTTAATTCACCATCCTCTTTCATTACTATGGCTCACGGCCACACTCCTCTTCACACACCCACACGACCTCTATAAAGTTTCTAACCATTAAATTCCTTCATTCTCATCACATAACCCATGATAACAACAACAATAATCATATGAACATAATCATACCCTCAATCCTTTCAATTCAGCAAGGATAACAACATGTCCATAAAACAACACAACTTCAAATTTAACCATTTAATTCCTACATAATGCTACTAAAATCAATTCATCATTCTTACTCAAAACACCCCCCTTACACGGCTCAATTTATAATTCAACATCAACATACATGACCCGTTTGTATTCAACACACATCTACCAAGCTATACAAGTCTAAACTACCTCCAAAACATGTAGAAAAGAATTAAATCTTACCTTAGAGACAAGCTCTAATTTTTCACCATGAGATGTCTTCAAGAAAGCCATGGCCGTGAGTTGCCATGGCTACCATGATCTCCATCTTTTTCCTCCTCTTGATCTTCAAATCTCTCCAATTAATTGTGTAGAAGGGGGCAAAAATGGGCTGGCCGTGAACAGTGGCGCCGTGAACAGTAGCCGCCGTGAATAGTGGCGGCCGTGACCTTCTCTCTCTTTAGGTTTGAGAGCTCCTCTCTCTATCTCTAAGTTTCTCAAGTTTGAAAGATGATAAATGAGTTCCTTAGTCATAAATTTGACTTAAATATCATGCCTACTAGTTGGACACATGTCCCACTCATGGCTTGAGCCAATCAAATTTGGCCACATGTCTTGGTGGGGCCCACACGACCACTAGTGCCTAATTAGTGAATAATTAATTTTTAATCCCCACTTAATAATCTAATTATGGTTAATTAATCTCTAATCTCCATTAATATTTATACACTAAGTAAAATTTATAAGCAATTCATGTTCTAATAGAAACCGGAAATTAAAGATTTCTACTTCGTGCCCGAAAATGATCCCGTCTTTAACTTGAGTCGATTCTTTTGCGAATAACTCGACGTATAAAATTACGGGATATAACACCGGTTGTCCGGCTTTTGGTTAGCTGCAGCTCAATTGGTAAGAGACGATTCCCTCAGGGGAATGTAAAGGTGACTGCAAGGTCGCGGGTTCGAGGCGCTGCAGCTAGCGTGTATTCTCGAATTGGCTAAGCACCCTCTCACGTACAATACCTGAGTATGTCATGACATGTCAGCATGCATGGGCCACCAGGGGTCCCCACAGAACAAGCAACACTTCCTGGCAGCACATGCTAGCAACACTTGCTGCAGCATGTTGTGCATTTCAAGAAGATATAAATAAAGGATCTTGGTGTTCTCTTTGTACTTTGAAGGTTAGTTTTAAGGAGAAACAGAGATGATGGGTAGTGAGAATAATTATGTATCAGATGAATTGTTGGGAACATTTTTACCAATAGTTGTATATTGGGTATATTCAGGATTGTATTCAATGCTTGGGGGTATGGATAATTATAGGTTACATTCAAAGAAAGATGAGGATGAAAAGAATTTAGTGTCAAAAAAAGAAATTGTTAAAGGTGTTCTTCTTCAACAGGTTGTTCAGGCTGTTGTTGCCACGCTTTTATTCGCGGTTAGTTTACTTTGATCATCTTTAAATTGATGTAAAGTTTGGTTCTTTTTATTTGGTTTGAGAATTATTATGCATCATCATGGACTGGATTCATAGTTAGGTGTTGAGGCTTATATGATATTGATGACTTATTATGTATATGCTTGTTTCGTCTTTTTTTATGGATCATAATGATATAGAGGATTCACCCGCAAGGATGGCTGAGTTAGTTGAGCATGGGACTTCCATAATGGAGGTCTCAGGTTTGAACCCTCTGCCTACGACAACTGGGTATTTGCCTTCTGGATGGAGCTCGTCGCATGGGGCTTGCCTAGTGCGGGTTATGTCTCCTGTGTGGTTTGCTATTTGCTATTGCACAGGATCGGGGTTTACCCTATGCGCACCTGAAGGGTAGCGACTGTGGGTACCCTTGTTATAAAAAAATAATGATATAGAGGATTCATATGGTTAACTATTGAGGCTTAGTTGATATTGATAACTTGTTATGTACGTGCTTGTTTGGTCATTTTTTTATGCATCGTAATGAAATGGAGGATTGATGTGGTTAACTATTGAGGCTTAGTTGATATTGATAATTTATTATGCATATGCTTGTTTGGTCTTTTTTGTTTTTGATGCATCATGATGATATAGAGGATTGATATGGTTAACTATTGAGGCTTAGTTGATGTTGGTAACTTATTATGTATATGATTGTTTGGTCTTCTTTTATGCATCATAATGATATAGAGGATTTATACGGTTAACTATTGAGGCTTAGTTGATATGATAGTTTATTGTGCATATGCTTGTTTGATCTTTTTTTTTTTTTTTTTTTTTCCGTTTTTTGTTTTTTTGTTGTGCATCATAATGGTTACAGAGGATTTATATGGTTAACTATTGAGGCTTAGTTGATATGATAACTTATTGTGCATATGCTTGTTTGGTAATTTTTTTTCTTTTTTAAATTTTTTTGTGCATCATAATGTTTACGGAGGATTTATATGTTTAACTATTGAGGCTTAGTTGATGTTGGTAACTTATTATGCATATACTTGTTTGGTCTTGTTTTGATTGGGTTTAGATGCTTCGGTCTGACTTTTCTTTTTCCTTGGGAGGTTATTGATGTTCTATAGATGTTCTGGGATGTGTTCATTACCTTTATCACTATGTTTCTCGGAAATTTCTTCATAGATGCCTTAACATTCTTAATTTCAGCTTAAGATTAGAAATTTATTTGATTCGTGAATATATGATTTCATGAATGGTATGTGTAACTCATAATTGGACGATCTGTATCACCACGTGGGGTGGGATGGAAAGGGGAATCTGAGGAAGCCATGGCGGTAATAATAATTCTGTTGCCCAAATAGTATTTGTTTTTAGGAAAATTCAACTTTTTGAATTATTTTCATTGACAAAAGGGAGGAGCTTTTTTATGCTTGTCTACGTGTGTGTTCCTAGAATTTTCTGACAGCTGGATGGTAAAATTGTTCTGTACCTTAGCGTGTTCTTATATTTATTATACATTTTTGGTAAAGGAGTCTCATCTATCACATTAAACTATGACCAAAAGCTTCATTGGATGTTAATCCGTAGTTACTTGTATTACTCATCATTTAGGATGAATTCCTTCATGCACAGAATGAGAAGTATGACTTCTTGCTTATGTCAATCACAAAATGTGCAATTTTTTTCCTGGCTTGACTCGCCTCTAGGCTACTTCTGCAGCTGTACCGTAGTGTTTTATATCTATAGATTGAAATTTTCTTTATGAAATGTCTCAAGGTTTCCTGAACCTAAAAAGTGATAATAGATTCTGTTATCTGAACAGAAATTTCATCTTTTAAGTTCATATGAATTTCTTTTGATAAGGAAATTTATATGAAATTTTTTCTCCAAATATATATATATATATATATATATATATGAAATTCTGAAATTTGCAGGTTTGATTTTCCTTGAATGGTAGGGAAGTAAGAGTTATCTAATAATCAGATGCAAAATGTGCACCGTCGGATTGAGTTGTTTGATTTTATAAAGAAAGACTGACTTTGAAGTTCTTCTAGGACAATAGGTTGTAAAAGCGGCTCAATCGGCATTGTTTTGATCTTAGCTGTCGATGCCGATGCTTGAGATGGTCAGGAACTTCATGTTTTACTGCTTCTCTCTTAAATGGAGTGTGTCGTATCTGGGTTTCTGCGGTTCAAAATAAGTTTTTAAAGACTGCATTCTTCCGTGTCAATTTGCTCGTTGCTTCTAATGATTATTCAAGTATTGTGAGGTTCGTGGGAAATATTAGGACAGAATAATTAGAGTTTTGTTCAATTGAAGGGCCCAGCTCTGGGGTGGTGGTTCCCATGGCAATGGGATATGTGCTGAATCTTCTGTTCTTTAAGTTAATCAACAAAAAGTAGAGACCCTGCTTGACAAAGGAAGACTTCCCTATAAAAAAAGTCTTAAATACTCTTCTGCATTTCTGTTGTCTGCCCTTTTCTTGGTGTCCGTACGTATTGCAAAGTTAGTTGACGCCAGAAGTAATAAAGCTTTTTTCGTGCAACTTTCGATGTGTTCGGAGGTATGGAAAGACTAAAGTAATGAGATGATCTTTTCAAGCTCAATTCCTGAGCCTGGATGTATTGAGGGATAAATTCGTTTCTTTAACCTGCAAAGAAGAGATATGAAAAGGAGACGCTGTGGTCTTGTCTTTCCTTTGGCTAGCGTTGATATGTGTGTAACCTAATTTGCAAATTGACTTTCAAGCGCTCATATCTATCCCCTTAAAAACTGTACTTTTTTAAACTTAATTCGTTTGTTGGCACTTCTCTATCTGTGGTTGTCATGTGGTGATTAATTGGGTCTCTTGAGTCTTAAACTCAATTGCACTGCTTTTGTTTCCTTTCACTTTGGTAAGCCAGCATGTGATTCTGGGACCCACGAATCAGCACCTGACTTTTCATTTATGATAGCAAAAAGTGTACTTTTCTGACCCTGAGAGGGAAATTGATAAGTCTAATAGGGAGGGCTAGCTCATACCATCACATTTAATCTCTGATCAATGAGGTACAAATTGTACACCTTTTGTATGTTCTGGTAAGTAATTTAAGTATATACCATGTGGAGTTTCACTTTTCAAATTTCTTGTACTTTCAGTATCTCATGCACTCGATTCTCATATTCTTTTTCCACATCATGTCAAATTTTATGTTTGTATGTTGACTAAATCTTGGTGTCTGATTATCTACTAATTTTGAGCAGGTCACTGGAAATGATGGTGAATCTGATGGGGATCAACATGCTTCCATCTTTGTTCTTGAAAGGCAGTTCTTTGTTGCCATGGTGATGTTAGATACTTGGCAATATTTTATGCATCGGTACATGCACCAAAACAAGTTCTTGTACAAGCATATCCATGCTCAACATCACCGGCTTATTGTTCCGTATGTATTTGGAGCTTTGTACAACCACCCTTTAGAGGGCCTGATTCTCGACACAGTCAGTGGGGCTTTAGCTTTCCTTGTATCGGGCATGTCACCACGTACCTCCATCTTCTTTTTCTCATTTGCTACAATCAAGGCGGTTGATGATCATTGCGGACTATGGTTGCCCGGAAACCTCTTCCATATCTTCTTTAAAAACAACTCGGCTTACCATGATATTCATCACCAGCTTTACGGGACCAAGTTTAACTATTCACAGCCCTTCTTTGTGACATGGGATAGGATATTTGGAACGTACATGCCATATGAACTTGAGAAGAGACAAGAAGGAGGTTTTGAAGCTAAGCCTGTTAAAGATTGCAAGGAGCATTGACAATACTGTTAGTACATGTTTGTCATAGAGTATGTACCACTGCAATTTTTGCCTTCTTCAAATGCTTAGTTACTTATTTATTTTGTATATAGTTAAAGGTTTCTGCATATATTGTTGTATAACTGGTGTTGATTTCGAGGTTGGAAAAGGAATATGAGTAATAGTTTCCTTTTTAAACATTGTCTCAGATCTGATTTCTGGTATATCAAACTGCAGGCAGAGATAAAATTTCCTAAAATATGTTGTGTGCCTTCACTTCTTTAGTTCAAAGACACCTGGACATGTGTGGTGACTTTCTCATTGTTCTTTTTTTTTTTTTTGGATTGGTACTATTTAAACGAGTATCTGCTGCGAGAGAGGAATCACTCTAGTACCTGCTTATCGAGGCTTAGAGAGAGAAGAGGAATCACTTAGTGTTTTTCGTCCTTGTTGTTTCACCTCTTCATTGATTAACTACTAGGCCACAACCTTCTCATCAATTCTGACATAGCTCTGGTTAGGGCTCTGATTTGGAGCTATGTTGAGTTGGTCAAAATCTTGGTGTCATGCTCTAGACTCAGTTTTGGAATTTGGGAAATTGGATAGGATAGGACCTGCTTCAGTTTTCCAAATATAGCTATGGTCGTTATGGTATTATTTTAATCTGTATTTAGATACCTCTTCTCTGAACAAGAGTTAAGAAGGATTGCTCTTGACAAAAAATAGAGTTTTAGTATGAAAGATGATCTGTTAATAGTGATTCTCTCCTTGTCAAGGGAAAAAATGGACCATGTAGATTTAGATCAAGGTCAATCACTTCCAACTGAAGTAGATACCAAATCAAGTCTGATCCTATTATAATGCTATAGGACTATTACAAACTAGAACTTAGGGTGGGATTAATGTTGCTAGGATTTTGTCAAAAGGACCGGAAAAATATAGTACTAGCAAGGACCCATTATAAGGAAATGTGAAGATTTTCTATTATTTGCTCCAACTTATATCATGATCCTTCATCATCTTAATCTATGAGTCAACATATAATAGCTTCAAGAAACTTTGACATCTTAAAAGTCCAATTGTTCGACTCTCAAACTTTTATAGGGGGACTGGCCACTTAAAAAGTTGCAGCATTGTATGAGCATGTCATGCTTATGATTAGTTCTTTACAAACGTCTTCCAAGTTCCAAGCAGATATACTTTATAATCTCACCTTTGGTAAAAGGTATCATGACCTCTCTTTAACAACTCCAACTCCAAGCATGTAATCAAGATTAGGGGTGTGTTCGGTACGGAGGAAACATTTTCGGGAAAATATTTTTGAGTTTTCCAATGCTCGGGTGGTCAAGTTTTTAGAATACATTTTCTAGGAAAACAAGTTTCTTAGAAAAAAAAGAAAAAAAAATGATGTCCTTATTGAAAGTAGGAACAAGAAGATTTGTTCCGACACACTTCACTTTCACCCCCACCCCTGTAGCCCCATCCCAATCACCCCACACCCCTAACTCCTACTCACAATATTTGTTTGGATTTTATACAAATGCTTTTAGGATAATAGGTTTTGCTTACATATCGAACACAAGAAAATAAGTAAGAAACCAACTTATTTTCTTGGAAAACATTTTCAAAAAGCATTTTTCATGAAAACCATTTTCCTTCGTACCGAACACACTTAAAGGTAATCAACTACTTCTAGTGCATGATCTTATATCCTAATTAGAAACTCCACAATAAATAGGTTGGCTTAGTAGGTCTTATTATAAAAACACTCCTAAAGATCTGATGACTTACACCAAACATTAAGGATCCAATGAATAATTTGTTCCATCGTTTAAACTCTAAAATGCAGCTTACAATGAATACAACCAACGGACTGTCACAGAACTTATTAAAGAAAAAACTAATACGAAAAGATTACATAGTGATCTTCAAAATTGCTACAGCTTACATACTCTGTTAAAAAAAAAGAACCAATGAGTTAACAGCTAAAAAAGTTAGTACACAAAGCATACAAAAACAAATGACTAGACAAAGTTATGACCTTTCTGCTTTTGATGTAATTTTTTTCACTTGAGGAATACACTTTCTACAGCTTTAGACCAGTAATAAAAACTGATCTTTTTCATGGATATTTTACTTTGTATCAGGCATGCCTAAGTGTTCACACGGTGTCAAACAAATAGTTAGAAAAACCCAACTTTTTATAGTAAGGGAGAGGCATTTAACAGAGTTTAGAAATGAGACTGAATGTAGTTCTTTTGTCTCAGTAGTGTACGTGAATTCGGATTACTTGATGATGATCCTGAAATCAGGATTTTGATGATCTTCAACTTGTGTTCCTGTTGGTAAATCCAATACAGGGAATGGAAAGCAAACACCTTCGAATTTGCTTCTCAGTTCCCGATTATTAGGTGTTCTTCTCACCATCAATTCCGCATCCTTGAAACAAGAAATATGGAGGGGAAAGAGTTTCCAAATCATAAAGTTCTGAGGAGCTTTCAAGTAATTCTTCTGCCCTAGACGAGTTTAATCCTTCTATTATGTATACAAAGTTCAACTTTCCAAAAGGTTTAATGGTAAGAAACATACATAAACTATCACTTTTTTGTCAGTTTCATACCTTGGTATCCATTGTTCCCTCTACCTACCTAAATTATATATCACCCCCTTTGTATTAAAACACGCCTTGACGCTGAGGTGGCCAAATATTTTTGAATCAAAAGACAATAGGCGTGTGGAGGCCAACTTAGCATCAGGGTGTGGTTTAACACAAAGGGAATGATAGTTTAGGTAGGTAAAGGGAACGACGGATAGCTGAGGTATGAAACTCGTGAAAAAGACGATAGTTTAAGTGTGTTTTTGACCATCAACTCTTTCCAAAATGACTAATTTGGTCTTGGGGTGGCCGGAAATCTAAAACAACACCTGTCTATTGCTAGCTAACGAACAACAATAGGGCTTAATTTCCCTGTTTTCTCCTTTAACGAAATGATTTATTTCTGAGCTTTAAGGCATCCAGGTTTAGCAATCATCGTTTAAATGAATAGTTACTACTCCCTCCGTTCTAATTGTTTGAAGGTTGACCAGTTTGAGGAGTCAAATAGTTCTTTCTTTGATTACGATTTTCTCCAACTCTTTTTATATATTATGAATTATTAATTATGCAGACTTGTAGTACTTTTTATGTAGTTTTCAATTATGTAAATTTTATTACTATAAATACTCGAAGAATCTATGTTTAAAATTAAGTCAAAGAAGAAGTTGTTTAACTCCCCAAACTGGTCAACCTTCAAACAAATTGGGACGGAGGGAGTAGTTATTAACGGTACGCATATGCTCTAATTTCTAGGGGTTTAGTAATATTATTGTAATTTGATTTTTAAGTATATTGTTGTCAAACACTGATGTAAGTCGATGTATTTCACATTATCATGGCACTTACCTACCTAATACTACGGTGCATGCCGTTATTTCCTTTACATTGAGTCTTTGATTAAGTACATAGTTTAGAAAGACCAATATTGTAAGTCAGATATTTATATTTCATTAACAATATTTTACCTGAGCAGCTTCAAGGAAACTGCTAATAATAGTAACAACTATGACCATTGTAAATCAAGATACTTCACACTTCCATGAGAGTATTTTAAATGACGAGATATTTGAGTCTTTATAATTATAGGAAGAGAGACTCAAGTTTTAATTATAGGTAGACGAGACATTTTTTGTAGTAGTGTTAGTGATATATCATCATCATGTATATTAAAGGCATAATACATAAATAGACATCTTAATTTGACCTCAACTGACAAGTAAATACCAACTTTGAGGATGCATATCTAGACACCTCAACTTGGTTTAAGTTGCCCCATAAACACCCGCGAAACGCCATGTAGGATGCCATGATAGTTGTTTTTTGGGGATGAGCAAGAAATATGAGCAATAGAAACTTAATGTGAAATCTCACTCTTCTTTAATACTCGGTGAAATAGAAACTTAATATGAAATCTCACTCTTCTTTAATATTTCCACCCTCTTTAATTGGCCAGCTGTAAAGATTCTACTGCATTGGACTTGAATCTCCTTAAAGAAGCGCGAAGATATTCACAACTTAGCATGAAAACTTTAATTATTTTTCATTTTTCAAGAATATTTGTATTTTCACCAACAATTGTGACGCCTTCACCTAAACACAAAGCGTCGTATAACGTATAAACAAAGACGATATGAGGATTAACAATTGTGAATTAAGAGTGACAACTTCGACATGAAAATAATTGTAAACTTATGAATTAAATAATGTGGGCAGGAAGAGGCGTGCTTCACCCTAAACATAAAGTGTCGTCTTATGTAATAAACAAAGACAATAATGAGGACTGCTTGATGCAAGGTACCAACGAAGGGGTGGCTTAATTAATAGGGATAAAATAATTTAATTAAGGATAAAATAATTTGTTGAAGGACTTGGTTCAACAAACAAATATACTTAAATTTGTTGAAGGCTTTTGGTTCGATTTCATTATGCTCTGTTCCTGAATCACTTAACCTTAATTATCTAACGGGGTATTTTCCTGATGGTTCAACTGATAGTGATTATCTTATAAAGCCATCTTTTTTCTCAATTCCAATTTCTTCAATAAAAAAATGACTTTCTGAGATAATAACTATTAATTGAGTGACCATCTGAGAAATCAAACTCTTATCTAACGTTTATGACCCTATGTTTGGTCTTTTATGTGTGGATTTTGTATTAGTTGGGTCCGTAAATTTTGTATACCGAATACCAGATGCTTTAAAACATAAATGACATCTTAGATGATATATGATCATTGTTCACTCTCCTATACGTAAGCACAATACATCTTAGATGATATGAGTGGATCCAGCTCTGGGTCTTAATTAATCTAAATTTAACCTTCCTAGTTCTCAAGGGACCTATCTATTTATGAATAAATTAGTCTCCTGATCAGGACAAGAATAGTATTTCAAGATTGGCCGTCGAAACGTCAGTGCCACCTTGACATTTACAAAGCAGTTTCTTAGAAAATATATATGGTCATGAGCACACCAAAAATTATAAAAGAAAAGAAATATCTTTTTAGTCTGTCAAAATAAAAAGGCAGAACACCTAAGACCACCCTAAAGTTGGCGCGTTTTATTCATGATTTTTAATACTATCCTTTCCGTTTCCTTTATATGAGATGATTTCTATTCACACAAATATTTATGACTTGTTCTATATCTTTGTGTCTTTTCTTAAAAGCACTTTGCCCGCTCAAACTTGGTGACCAAGGAAATGATAACTACGTAGTAGTGCGTACACTCTGGTGTTTTCTATCTGTCTATATAAGAGGCCATATATCATTTAGTACTGATCAAACCATTCACATACACTTCAATTTCTGTTGTACTCCTATTAATTTCAAGATGATGCAAGATGTTTGGACTCAGTTGGGTCCAGCCATTGCAGCAATCATGTTCTCCTGGACCATGTACCAGAACTATTTTCCTCATGAACTTCGTGGTCTTATTAGGAGGTATACGGATAAAATCGTGAGCTATTTCTACCCTTATATGCACATAATTGTTCATGAGTATGAAAGTGAGGGGTGGTTCGAGCGGAACAAAGCTTACGTAGCAATCGAAAGGTACCTGAGCAAGAACTCTTGCACACAAGCTAAGCGCCTCAAAGCCAACACGGTGAAAGATGGTCAATCTCTTGTCCTAACCATGGATGATCATGAGGAGATAACCGATGAATATAAAGATGAGAAGGTTTGGTGGATTTCGAGCAAATTAGCAGCCAACAAACAGACAATTGCTTTGTGGAAGGAGGATGACAAGAGGTATTTCAAGCTCAAATTTCACAGAAAGAATCGCGAGCTTGTCACAGAGTCATACTTGAAGTATGTGTTGGAAGAAGGGAAGGCGATATCTGTGAGAGAACGACAGAGAAAGCTATACACAAACAATAAGGGAGAGACAGGTGGTGGGTACAGATATAGGGGGTGGAGGATGTGGAGTGGAGTAGTGTTTGAGCATCCATCAACATTCGATACTCTGGCCATGGATCCAAACAAGAAGAAAGAGATTATGGATGATCTCGAAACATTCAGCAAGTCAAAAGACTATTATGCGAAGATTGGAAAGGCGTGGAAGCGCGGTTATCTTCTTTATGGTCCCCCAGGAACGGGTAAATCTAGCATGATTGCTGCTATGGCTAATTACTTGCAATATGATATCTATGATCTCGAACTGACATCGGTTAAGGACAACACCGAGCTAAGAAAATTGCTGATAGATACTACAAGTAAATCTATTATTGTGATTGAAGACATCGATTGCTCCCTTGACCTTACGGGTCAAAGGGAGAAGAATAAGAAGAAAGACGAGGAAGATAAAGAAAAAGATGAGAAAGATGCCATCAAGGAGAAGATGAAAAGAGGAGAGGGGAAAGAAAAGCAAAGTGAGGTAACTTTATCTGGACTTTTGAACTTCATTGATGGTCTATGGTCAGCTATTGGTGGTGAAAGGCTTATTGTCTTCACCACCAACTATGTGGAAAAGCTTGATCCTGCTCTAATTCGGAGGGGGAGGATGGATAAACATATTGTGCTGTCCTACTGTTGCTTTGAGTCCTTCAAGGTGCTTGCAAATAATTATCTTGACGTCGAATCTCATGTTCACTTTCCTGAGATTCGTCGGTTATTGGGGGAAACTAATATGACTCCTGCTGATATTGCTGAGAATTTGATGCCTAAGTCTTCGAAGGAAAATGCAGACACTTGCTTGGAGAGATTGATTAAAGCCCTTGAAACTGCAAAGGAGGAAGCAAAATTGAAGGCTGAGAAAGAAGAAGAAGAGAGAGCAAAGGCTGAGATGGAGAAGGAAGAGAAGGAGGAGAAAAAGAAAGAATTAGCAGCTACTGAAGAAGCCAAGAATGCTGATGGTGTAAGCGAAAAAGAGAAGTCAGAAAGTAATGGTGCTAAGGAAAATGGTGATGTTAGCAAAGGTTGATTTCGGTAATGTTTGATTAATAAGAATTAAAGTTACACATATATGAAAGTTTTGGGGGTGTTTTAGCCTTATGTTTTCTGCAATTGGCTTTATTAGTTGTACTTGTAATAAGTTTATTTTATGTCTTAGTATGGTATTAGGAAAGTGGTTTCATGCAGTTGGTGAGGTTAATAATAAGTGATGTATAGCCATCAGTAGCATAAGGGACTGGTTACATTTTTCAGCAACTATGCATTTTAATATGGTCCACGTGTAGCAGACTCATAATAAAATATGATTTTAAAGTGGTTTGATGATTAGCAAATGAAATATGGTTTGTGTCAGCAGTGGCGGAGCTAGGATTTTCATCTAAAGGTTCAAAAATATGAAGAAGTAAATACACGAAGAAGTCAAGGGGGTCCAACATCTACTCTATATACATAAAAAAATAATTTTAATCCGAACCCCCTAGAGCCTACCTAGCTCCGCCCCTGTGTGTGAGTTTGTATTTGTTAAAAGTCCAAATGTGTTTAATGCTAAAATATATTTGCGTTTATATGGTGTTAGGTTGAATCCGGTAAGAACCAGGTGTTATACCCCATTTCAACCGAAGTCAAAATGGTTTACAACATCCCGGTAATTCCGGGGTTAAGTAAAGTACAGGAGTCGCCACCTAATTTTATGGTGAATTAGGACACCTAAAGTTATATAAAGTACATGTTTAAAGTTAACTCCGTTTTAAGGTCTACTAAACTTAAAGATTCTAGATAAGGGTTCAATTAATCTAAAGGGAAGGTATTAAGCATCCTTTAAAATCCATTAAAAATGGTTAACCGACCGGACTTAAGTTGAGAAAAATTGAGGCCGATTGTTGTATACGAACGTGGAAGCATTTTAAAAAATACAAATATCATATGAAAAGTAGTGAACTAAATAAAGTTTAGGGAAAACGTTTGTGTATTTCGAAAGTTGTGATTAGCTTAACGTGAAAGACTTATGAAAAGACTATCGGTTCCATATAAACTATGCAAAGGTTGTTTTAACAAAATACATGTTTCAAATATTGGAAAGGAGTTAAAGTGAAAAAAATTCTCCATAAAAACCAGTTTTTTTTTTTTTTCTCAAAACAAGCTAACGTTTAGTGTATAAAATTTGTGATACTTTGAAAGAATATCTTTTTCTTTCTAACTAAAAAGGTGCCAAACCCACGAGAGGAACAATTAAACTCCACTTGATTTAAGAACTAAACTGCTAGTTAAGACATCCTAATATGGATAAAATGGGACTTGGTTAAAATAAAGCGGTTAAGTATTTTATAATAACCACACAGCTAGGCAAAATGTTAGTCACACCAAACATATAAACAAGCAGCATCAACAAATAAATTAGCCAAAATAGGCTCCTGACAGAAAGGATTTAAATTATTTTGTGGTTCTGTTTAAGCGATGCAAAGCTGGAAATGATCTAGGATGTACGAGCTCCATGTGGTAGCGGCGTCGTTGAGTCTCAAAGTGAAACTCTTCGGCTCCGGTGTTCATGCAAAAGAAAGGAAAGAAATGATGAAGTTAGAGAGAAATCTTACTGTCAAAAGGTAATAAAGAACCAAACAACAAACCACAACATGGTTCTCATATAAGGATATATATGAAGACCTTAGCATATATTTTGCATACTCAAACAAATTCCCGATAGCAAATATAACCCACTATAACAGATATGAAAGAACTATTTTTTTTTATTTTTTTTTGCATGCAGCAAACAAGTAATAATTTTATTAAGTTTCGATAGAAAGCACAGCTATGGCACAAAAGTTGCACTCAGTTGAAAAAAATACCTCCTTTCAACTTCTACCAAAAAACAACAAACATAAATGCAGAAGGATGCCTTCATAAAATCACAACCGAAGTTATTGGTTTGAAGGGACAAAACTATGATTGTACAACCAGATTGAAACGCAGCTCCTTTTAAGTCAATTTGTGGATCGTTTTCATATCAATGACTTCCTTGAGAGTTCCCTTCTCAAGATGATCCCACCACTTGAACAAGAAGTTGTCAACAATAAGTCTGAACCAAGTCATCATCCTAGATTTCAAGAAGCTTAAAGACACAATTTCTACTATTTTGGGGCAAGGCTAGAAGGACACAACTTCTGCTAGTGTTAGATACAAGAATAAGCTTTCCTTTAATCATCTTTGAAAGATGAGTATTTTTTAATGAAACCTTCTAATAAGATTTTTGATAATTTAAAAAAAAAATCCTAATAACATAATTTCTAAAATAAGTAAAGAACTTTTTTTTTTTTTTAAGAATAAGGTACTTAATTAGCATACCAAGCTCATCAAGTAAAGAAATTTCTCTCTCCGTACAAATACTCCCGTTGAACCACAACGGCAGGAAAACCTGCGCGTTCACCCACGCGCCTCCCTATGGCAACTCCGACGGCCGGAATTCCGGCGCGTATTGAGCAGCCAAAGGACCCCACAACAGAGGCGACCTCTTCTATAATGCCGAATCTGAAGAAGAACAGCTATAAAGGGGAAATTGAAGGAACCCATAAACAATTTATCCCTATTAATAATTACCCAGTGAAGGCAAGGCAAACAACCCACAACGGCACACCTGCGGCGATCTTTGATGCTGATAACTACTACGGGGTGATGACGGAACAGTGCAAATGGACTCTGGTGGGTAAATACACGTATGGCAGACCTCAAATCGAGCTAATTAGGAGCAAATTTCGTGAGCAGATTCCTCTAAAAGGTGAAATTCGCATAGGTGTTTATGATTATCGACATATTTTCTTAGATTTTGATAATGAAGCTGATCTCAACGACGTTTACTTTAGATGATTCTTGCTAAAGTAAGGGTAGAGGTAGACCTGGAGAAACCTCTTCCAAATTCTGTTTTCATTGGGATAGAAAAGAAAAGAGCTGGTCTGAAAGGTTACTAACAAAAAATTGAATACGAAGGTGTTCCGGCTTTTTGTCGAACTTGTAGATTACAAGGTCATGATCAATCCAAGTGCAAAGTGGAAGCTAGGAAAAAAAATAATAAACAAGAGGGTAAACAGGAGGCTACTGTGGAAGTACAAAATAACAAGAATCAAGAGGAAAAAAGTGAAACACAACAGCATGAAGGGGAAAGGGAAGGGGATCAGAACAGGCACAAGGAGAAATGCAGCAATGTCCCAAGTGGTTCCAATACGGGGAAAAATAAGCAAGATGAGGATGGGTTCACAGAAGTCACTAGGAGGAAGAACAAGAAAGTTTTTGATAAGCCCACAAACCCTGTAAATACAAGGAAGGGTATTGACACCAAAGATGCTTAGAACAAAGTAACCATTCCAAACAAGGAAATACAAAAACACCAAGAAAGAGGCAAACAGGTAAAGCGACAGTATCAGCAGACTAAGGTACAAAGAGAAAGACAAAGAAATATACAATTAGCAGAAACAAACTATTCTGGCAATCAAAGTCAAGGTCAACAGGTGGCAGATACAAGAACTCAGGTTAATAAGCTATTAGGAGCTGAACAAAGCAAGCAGAAGGAGAAAGAAAAGGCACCAGAAAAACTTCATATTTTAACAGGAAGCACAGAGGAAAAAGTGAATGTGAAAAGTGTTGGAGCTAAAGGGCAGAAGAAGAAGCAAAGAAAGAAAAGGAAGAAAGTAAATGCTGCTAGATTCCTCAAGAATATGCTATGGGTTAAACAGAAACCAAAGCAAGCTTATGCTAAGGAAAATCTGGAAAGAACAGAGCATTATAAACACAATAACTCTTCAAATAGCATGGAGGTTAATAAAGGAGAAATTGGAGATGACTTCTTAGACAGCCAGGGAAGCAGCTCTAAAGGAGAACATAAAGGGCATATGTCTCCTATTACTGTGGATACTGAGTGTTTGCAACAAAAAGGAGGCAGACTGGAGATAGATTTGGGATATGTCAAGTTCATTCCACTGGAAGATAGACATGGCCCGGATATAGAACATAATTCAGATCAGGAGCTATGTTATGACACCAGCGAGGAACAAATAGCAGGAATTTCATCAGATGAGGAGGTGCCAGACAATTTTGAGGATGTTACTGCAGCAGAAGAGGAGCAAATACTGGACAGTTTGGTTGAAGTATTTGCTCCAAGTCCAAGGGACATCAAAGACCCTATCACACAGGAAAGAGAACAAGTCATAAATCATCAAGTCTTGTCACCAAGAGGTAACAAAAATAGGAAAGGTAAAAACATTAGAAAAGGAAACAAAGCTGAACAAGCTGAAAAAATGGCTACCCCCTCTAAGATTTCTTTATGATTAAGCTCATAATATGGAATATTAGGGGGATAACCTCTCAAGGTGCTTTTGATAGACTTACTAAATTAGTTAAACTTCATAGAATTGATTTTATTGCTTTGCAGGAACTTTTTTTACAAAGTAATAAAATTGAAAAATTTAGGAGAAAGCTTGGATTTGATCATGCTATCTCCAATTCTCATAGTAAAGTTTGGATTTTTTGGAAAGCTAACAATACTTTTTCAATACTGTCCAAAAGTAGGCAACAAGTTACTTTGCAGGTTCATCTACAAGGAAATGCAGACATGTCTTGGATAACAATTGTATATGCTAGATCCAAAGCAAATAAAAGGAGACGTTTGGCAGAAATTAAGAGAGCTAAACTCTATCATAAATGGACCATGGATCATTGGAGGGGACTTTAACTCTATAATGGAAGCAGAAGAAAAGAAAGGGGGTGTTCCATTTAGATTAAGCACTTGTCTAGACTTTATTAATTGTATGGAAGACTGTGGAATGACTGATGCTGGTTTTACAGGTAATATCCACACTTGGTGCAATGGAAGAGGAGGAACTGAAAGGATACATATGTGACTTGATAGACTTTTGCACAATGAAGAATGATCTACCAAATTTCAAAACATTCATGTGGAGCATCTATCAAAAACTGGATCAGGCCACAATCTATTACTGGTCGACTGCACAGAGGACAACCAACAGGTAATCAAGTATTTTAAGTTCCTTAATTTCTGGACAGAACACGAGGACTTTCTTCCATTGGTTAAAACTGTTTGGGACATTGAAGTTTATGGTAACCCTATGTGGAGGTTACAACAAAAGCTTAAGATTTTAGCCAAGGAGCTCAGTAAGTGGTCTAGACATAGCATTGGTGATGTTTTTGAGAAGGTTAAGGAGCTGGAAAAATAAGTTTCAGAAGCTGAAACAGCTTATTTGAACTCAGATTCTGATATTGATAGAATGCTTCTCAATAAATCTAAGGCTGAATATATAAAATGGTTGAAAATGGAAGACTCTATCATCAGGAAAAAGTCTAGAATAAAATGGGCTGAAGATGGAGACTCCAATACTAAGTACTTTCATAGTACTATCAGGGCTAGAAGAAGGAGAGCCCAGATTTTTAAAATCAAATATCAACAGGGCCATTGGGTAGAAGGTAATACTGACATTTCTAAAGCTGCCACTGATTACTTCAGTGAGATGTTCTCTGAAAACCAGAGGGATATAAACCTGGACTTTCTTAGAGACTGTGACAACTTGATTAGTCAAGAGGACAATACTCTATTGACCAAAATCCCAACAGCTGAGGAAATCAAAATGGCAATAGATTCTATGGATCCTAATAGTTGTGCAGGACCAGATGGATTCAATGGTCTTTTTTTCCAACACTGCTGGGAAATCATTAGAAGTGAGGTATTATCCTTTGTTCTTTCCTTTTTTCACGGAGCTGAACTCACTAAGTTTTATACTCACTCTTTTTTAGCTCTTATCCCTAAGGTCACTTCTCCTGATTGTTTTTCCAAGTTTAGACCTATCAGTTTAAGCAATTTTTCTAACAAAATTCTGTCTAAAATTCTTGCTTTGAGAATCAACTCTATTTTGCCTAAGATTATTTCAGAAAATCAATCTGGTTTTGTTAAAGGAAGACTGATTACCGAAAACATACTCTTGACACAGGAGATTATTCATGGTATCAGATCCAAATCAAATGATTGCAATGTTGTTATCAAGCTTGATATGTCTAAAGCCTATGATAAATTATCTTGGAATTTCCTTACTTCTATTCTTAGGAAGATGGGATTTGATGATTTCTTTATTAAAATGGTTTATAGACTAATTTCTAATAACTGGTATTCTGTGATTATTAATGGCATTAGATTTGGTTTCTTCAAATCCTCTCGGGGATTAAAACAAGGTGACCCGTTGTCCCCAGCTCTTTTTATTATTGCAGCTGAAACTCTTACCAGAGCCTTGAATTATCTTCACCATAATGAAAGGTTCACTAGTTTCTCAATGCATAAAAAAGGCCCTCAAATTAATCACCTGAGCTATACTGATGATCTTGTTCTATTCACATCTGCTGATAGAATCTCTATTAAGCTTATTATGAAACAGTTGAAGTTATATCAAAGAGCTTCAGGCCAGGAAATTAATAAGGATAAGACTTGCTTTCTGACTCATAGTAAGACTGACAGGATCTATAACAGAAGGATAAGAAGGTGGACTGGTTACAAATAGGCTACTTTCCCCTTCACTTATTTAGGTTGTCCCATATACTGTGGAAGAAAAAGAATCTCTTATTTCTCTGATATTTCCAAAAAGATTGTCAATAAGATTGCAGGTTGGCAAGGTAGATTCTTATCACCTGGAGGTAAGGTTGTGATTATTAAACATATTTTACAATCTCAAACTCTGCATATATTTGCTGCACTAATGCCACCAGTTACAGTTTTATATGAGATTGAAATGCAGTTTGCTAATTTCTTTTGGGGTGAAAAAGATGGGAAAAACAGCTATCATTGGTCCTCATGGGATAACATGAGCTTTCCTATTAAAGAAGGAGGCCTGGGCTTCAAAAGTTTGCTGGACACCTGTCATACTTTCACTGCTAAAAGATAGTGGAGACTAAGAACTGAGCCTTCTCTGTGGGCACAATTTTTAAAAGCCAAATATTGTCAAAGAAGCAATCTCAATTCCAAAATGATAGCTTCAAAAGATTCTGCTGCTTGGAAGGACCTGCTTCACATTAGGGATACAATGGAGATCAATATCAACAGGAGAATTAATTCTGGTAATATCTTATTCTGGTGGGATAACTGGACTCTTAGAGGGTCCCTTTATCAAATGATTAATCCAACTCCCAAACCTAGAAATGTAATGGTTAAACACTTTTTACATAATCAGCAATGGGAGTTGGATGAAAATGATCCTTCTATTCCAAGGAACATCCTGGAAATGATCAAAAATATCCCTATTGGCAATGAAAAGGAGGAAGATAAAGCAATATGGATTTTGAATAGCAATGGAACATTTAGTTGTTCAACTGCTTATGAAATTGTTAGGAATAAAAATGTGGCCCTCCTATTTATAAGTACATTTGGACTAAAGAGATTCCTTTTAAGATTTCATTTTTCATGTGGAAACTTTTAAAGAAAAATCTTCCTCTAGATGCTTACTTATCAAGATTTAACATTAACAAGGGCCCCAGTTGTTGTTGCTGCAGGGTAGAATGCATGGAAACAGGTGACCATGTCTTCGCTGCAAGTGAACTGGCCAAAAAAACATGGCATACTATAACGAGACCTTTGGGATTTACGGTCACTGGAAATTCAGTCCAAGCCATTCTTTGGCAGTGGTGGAGACAAAAACCAAGGAGCTTAGTCTGTTGACACCCAATTTTGTCCCTCCTTTATTTAATTTTATTCACTCGGGCGTCTAACTGACGAGCCAAATACTTTATTTTCACTACTATTATTTTCGCTACTTTTATTTTTAACATTACGAGTATTACTTTACCACAAATTTTTAATGATTCATCATCATTTCATTTTTCGGGTTTGGACTCGTTAAATTAATTACTAGACAACACTTTCTAAAATCCTTATTTTTTCTACATATTAATTACTATTTATCTTCACATAATAAATATCGTACTAGTTACTGAATTAGAAGCCCGAAAATAATTAAAATAGTGGAGGAAGGACCAACAATTTTCAGCCAAATTAATGGCCCAAAATACCAATACAATATTATTTCCTACTCAAATAAACAACCCACATTTTAATACCCAACCCACATTTTATATCAGCCCATATTTGAATTATTAGACCGGCCCAAACGAATTATTGACCAGCCCATTACCCTACCCGGTCCAGCCCATCCTTTTCTCCTTTACCCTAATCCCTAATCCCTCTTCCTCTCTTTCTCCTTCGATCTCCGCCTCTCTCTCTCTCTTCTCTTCTCTTTCGCCTCCCTCATCTGTCTGCCCCTCACGTTCCACACATCTCCCCCACTTTGCTCTGACACCCCACCATCTCCACCACGCCTCCACCATGCCTTGTCCCCTCTGACTTCGCCCATACCCCCCACGTTACCCCTCTGACGCCTCTGTCCCCCACGATCCTCTCTCTCCTACCTTCAACGTTCGAGTCAACATGTATGGCAAAAGTTTTTCTGAAATTTCTGAAAAAGGGAAAACAACTGTAAAGATTCGGATTCGATTTCAAACGGTTCTTGTTTTGGAGCCAAGAATCGGGAGTCCGAGAAACCCTAGTTACTTAGCCTATAAATACCACGTTTCAATCCCACAATTGGGGCAGTCACCAAAATCCCATTTGAAATACTTATACTTTCAATCACTATACCCGGATACCCATTTGAAAATTAAGTCGTTTTACTCTTTCGGCTTGTTACTTTAAGATCGAGAGTAGATTCGAGGCCTCGACGCCCCATTTCACTATACCAACAAAAGGTCAGTACATTTCTCTTTTATTTCGAATGTGAAGTTTCTGATGTGTGCATGTTCTATTATGTGTTTGGGGCTATTAGGATAGGTTGATTAATTGCTAATTGAATTAAAATATATAATGTAGTTTGGGTGCTTAGATTGAATTTACGGAGTTAGAACCTATTTAAAATCGAATATACATAAGACATACCGTGTGTTATCAAGGTAAGAAAGATATATACATTCGATATACATCTGATATACACACCGCGGTGTGTATATCTTAGGTATATTGCGTATGTGATTAAAACAGATCGGCCCTGAATCATCTCTATGATTGTCTTTCATCTGTAAGTTTAAGTTTCCTGTTTGGCTGGCTTAATACGATGTCTAGTGCAACTTCATCAATTTCTGGAGATTAGTTTATTAATGGCCCCTTTTATATTTGTTTGATGTGTTTCTCTGCTTAATCTATAATTTAGTCAATTCATGAGTTTTGTTTAAGTCAAATTTAATCAACATTAGTTTTTTTTTTTTTTTTCTGTAGCTTAGTTTAGAAATCATGCATGCTATATTGTATATATTAGTTGGTTTAGCCTGGTTTAGTCACTGCTTCAACCTAACCTGAGCTAAGATAAATTTACCTAATCATTGGCATTCCTATAAATTCTGTTTAAAAATGGAAATTGTCCAATTATGTACTCATTAGAAGCTGTTTAGTCCCTAGCTTGTTTGAACATGAGCCATGTCTAGCCTGGTCAGTCACATACCTTATAAATCTGTATTTGACTCATGTTTGTGTTTTAACCTGTTGATTCAAAGTAAGATATTTACTTGGCTACTTTGACTATCTCTAATATGTATTTAATTATGAGAAGGTTCATGTGCTAGTGGTTTTGTATATGTTATTATTTAGCTTTAGCCTATGTTGAAATCCTGTTTGGTTGTGTCAGTTATAGGTGTCACTCTTATCTAATATAGATAAGTGAAATCCTGTTTGGTTGTGTTAGTTTGAACTGCTTTATACTTGTTTTGACTTTTCAGTAACTTACTTGAGATTAAACATCTGAGTCTTATGAGTTAAGTGCTTGCCCTGTTTTAAGTCAGAAAATTGTGGTTCAGTTTGAGTATTGTTTAATCATATGCTTACAGATGCTGTCCATGTGTTTACAGTTTTGAGTCTTGCTCAACTGTTGCCATTTGATGCAATATGTTAATAAAAAATGATTATATGGTTCCTCATTTGATAACCCAACTAATCTTATATGTTTGACAATTAAGATTGAAGGAGAGTTGTGAGTCATCAGTTTCATCCAATGCAAACCAGTTGGCATCTTGTTAGAGCAAGTTTATTTCCCTTTCTCTTTGCTAAAATGTATTGTTTGGAATTAATATGAGACGTAAGTAGGAGAAAGGTTTAGCTAGATATTGTTCCCTTTAAAGTGGATAAAGTTTCCTTCTTTTGTGTAAGTTTATGGACAATGTGTTGGCTGTTGAGGGCCACCAGTATCAAGCTTTAGTGATAATGTCCTTTCATGTTCATGTCTATATGAGAAGGTTAGCTGATATTGGTCTGAATGTCTTGAGATAGGAGCATCAATACTGTAAAGAATATATGTGGAGAAGAATTTGGCTTCGTTGGTTTTTGCCCTGCATTTATCCGTATGTTAGTTTGCAATGAAATAATCAGATCGTGACCCCCCAGCTTTCGACTAAACTGTTTTCAGCTCTTGTTTCTTTGTTCCGAATAACTTGGACCTTTGGAATCTTGAAATGGATTGAATGTTTGTTAAGAATGTTGAGTTTTAATATTTATTTGTTTTAAGATTACTGTTCTTCTCTTGAAAATAGGTTCTCTTTCAATAACATGGGCATGAAACAATTTGTTTTCCTTTCTCAATTTCCTCTTTGTTTAACAGACTAGTTCTTTCTTTTCATCTAAGTTTGGCCTGAAATATGACTCTATTCTCAGGTCTGCCTCTTTTTGTTACTTGGAATAGATTAGCTAAAGCTGATTTGAACTATGGAACTAGTTTATCCTTTTCTTATTTATATGAAAACGAGTATTGCTGTTAATATATGGTATCCTGTTTCTTGATGTCTAAACTGGTAACTTTGACTGTTGTATACATCTCCTACTGCGCTGCTTCTTTTGGTTCTGGTCTGATTTTATTATTCCTAGTTTTCTAGTGCATAACATGCCTAATATAAACCCTCTAGGACAAGTTGGTTGATTGCTTTTTGCTGAGTATAAAGCCCCCCTTTGTTCTTTTCTCTCCTTTTAACTGCATATGACATGCTAAGGAGAACTAAAATGTAATACGCTGTTTCTTAAGTATACACAGAATATGTACAATCTACTGATCTGTTTGAACGTATATTTTACATATTCATCGATTATATACTAATTGTTTTCCTTTCGTTTTCATGCACGACTATCGCTTACGGGTCCCTCGGATTCGTCTCCTTCCGCATTTGGTGGTGGGGCTGAAAGCCCAACATGACATCCTCCTGTGTCCAGCCCCTGCCTGTAGCCCAATAAGAGTACAGAATTTGGGCCAAAGCCCAATGAACAGGGACAGCCCACAGCAGCAATATAAACAGATTTGTTGGGTTTAAGCCCAATGACGCGAACAGTAACGCAGCAGCAGTCCCTGGAAATGGGCCGAGCCCATTTAATCTATTTGCTCTTCTATCTTATTTTTGTGCATTTAACATGTATTGTATGACTAACATTTGTGCTTGTTAATTAAGATAAACTTTAGTAACATTAGGGGTTTTAGTGAGGTAATGGGTAATTAATTTCACAAATTACGTTCACTTCTATTTTTTAAACTATTGATAGTATCTATAACATTTATTTGAGTAATTGATTTTCAAAATAGCATGATTACATCTTTTGGCTAAGGGAATAATAATTTATGCTTACTATTTTAGAAATTTAAAACATCACAAATCTTATACTAACGTTAGCCTATTCTAAGTCTAAGAAATACAAAGGCAAACTAATCCAACGAATAACTCTTTCACTTTAGTCCCTTTCTAACATCTGAAATACATATTTATTTAAAATAACCTTCGCATAATATACGTTGAATTAATAGTCTTTCTATAAAACTTCATTAAATAACTCTTTTAAATTTGTTAGTCATTTTTTCCAAAACATATAACATTACACATCTTGTTTTCTTTTGGTTCGTTTGTAACTAAACTCTTTTATACAACTATTATTTTCTACAAGTTTTACTTAAAATAACATTTTACTTCTAACTAAAACTTTAGTAATACGTATAAGGTATTTTCTTAAACATTTAAACATTACATTTACACTTAGCCTAATTAAATTTTAGTCCGGTCGGTTAACCATTGTTGATGGGTCTTAAAGGATGCCTAATACCTTCCCTTTAGACTAATTGAACCCTTACCTAGAATCTTAAGTTTCGCAGATCTTAAACAGAGTTAACTTTAAACATAACTTTAATGAACTTTAGGTGTCCTAATTCACCATAAATAATTAGGTGGCGACTCCTTAACATAAACAAAAAAAAAAATAGGAATCTCCAATATGTCGTACCTCTACTTTAACCCGGTTAAAATGGGGTGTGACAGCTTAGTCCATAAATTCTTGCTACTTATCACTCCAGTGATAGTATGTTGGGAAATTTGGAAAGCAAGGTGTAAACAAAAATTTGAAAACAAAAATACCACAGTCTCTAATATATGTTTCAAATCTCTTTTTCAGATCAAGGTGGGCATTGGGAAGAAATTCAAGTACATTGATTACACATGGAACTGGAACAAGGTCTGTCTTATGGCAGAGAATTTCAAGGCAGTAATCACAAGCAAAATGATCAAGTGGATTAAACCAACAGGCAACAAGTGGAAACTTAACACAGATGGAAGTTATATGAAGAATCAGAGAAAAGCTGGAGCTGGTGGTATTGTTAGAAACAGAATTGGGAACATGATCATGGCCTTCTCATATCCATCCCAATTCTACACTAACAATTATAGCGAAGCTCAAGCAGCTCTGATAGGAATCTCTTGGTGCGTTAACCAACAGTTTGAGGCATTAGAAGTGGAACTGGACTCATGGTTGGTGGTTCAAATGATAAATGGTACACTTAAACCCCCATGGAGGATTCAAGGTATCATCGATGAAATAAGGGCAAAGATGACAGGCAGAAACATCTCAGTTCAACACTGCTACAGGGAAGGGAACGAGGTTGCGGATGCTCTAGCCAAATACGCTGCACAAGTACAGGCTCCAAGAATTTTTTTGATCGAAGGAGACCTACCTATGGAGGCTAGAGGTCCTTTAAGAATGAACAAACTTGATCTCCCATCCTTCAGGAGACAAGTGAAGAAAAACTCCGGTTGGTTCTTCGAACCTCCGTGAGCAAACCTTCTGTAAATGCATTAACTTCTTATAGTTTCAATGCATCTTTATATAGCTTGCTAATATTGTAACTGATAGAAGTTTGTAGCTTGCTAAAAGGATAGTGTGAACTATTCTAAAAATCAAGGAGGTCAGGTACTAAGCCCCCCTCCAAGACAGTGTAATTTTTTTGTGGAAAATAATAGACAAGGTGGTTTTTGGAAGAAAAAAAAAAGTAAAGAACTTTTTTTTTTTAAACTAACAAATCAGAACATGCACATAAATAAATAAATAAATTATTATTCATCTATCAATTTGAGAGGAACCTAATTCGTGCTTTCTTGTGACACGCCATACAGATGATATTTATGTGACCCAAAACATGATTCATACTATGTATAAAGTCTTAAACATACTCCGAAACTAAACTCTTATTATTCAAAGAAATCCTAATACATATTTCCTACGTAAGCCTCTATAACTGAACAAAGATTAAAAGTTTCATAGTAGCAACATGATACTAAGTGAACAAGAAAACAGATTCAGTAACTATTTCATGATATCCAATGACAGGATCGAAATAAAAGTTAGAGAGCAATACAAACATCACTTAGAATGGATAAAAATAAAAGGAGAATAGTAAGCACCTGTTTCGGGTGCAGTGAACGAGACGACGATCCAGATCTACTTCCCTACTCACGAACAAATCCAAATTTCGGATGGAAAGTCACCAGAAAGTCTCTTCTTTAGAGCAATAATGTTGATAACGAAAATGTGGTAAATCATCGGTAAAAAAAAAAGAAAGCCCCTTTGGCTGAGAGTTAGAGATGTATTTATAGGAAAAGGTTAGGGTTTCCAGATTCATGAGCGGAAACTTTTCAACTTTGAAATATAGTCATTGTGAGAGGTCAAAATCATGTCGGAAGAGAGAAGAGAAAGGGACTGATATGGATCAACAGAGAAAATAAGCCCGTGACCTATCTCTAGTCTAAACGAATCTCTTGTGATGAAATTTTGACTTGGAACAAAGAGATTTGTGGAAGAGAACAAAATAGCTTTGGGTAATGTCTGAAACTTTCACCAAAATGGTGGAGCAAGGTCTTGTGATGGTGAAAGAAAGGTACAAAAATCGTCCAAAATGGAAGGGAAAAAGGAGAGGCAACGGATGGGTATAGAAATTAGGTTTAGGGAAATATAAAAGATGTTATGGGCTGGGTCTTCAACATTTAATAATGGGAAAATGACCTAATAATTGTGAGGACCCACAGCTGGGCGCTAACCATACTGTGAAACCCCTGGGTATCTGACCCCATGAACATGCGTACATGACATGACATACTCAGGTATTGTGCGTGAGAGGGTGCTTAGCCAGTTCGATATACGCTGCAGCGGCTGGTATCGAACCCGCGACCTTGCAGTCACCTTTACATTCCCCTGAGGGAATCGACTCTTACCAATTGAGCTGCAGCTCAACTGGTAAGAGGCGCTTCCTTAGGGAGGACAAAAGTGACTGCAAGGTCGCGGGTTCGAAGCTCTGCAGAGTGTGCGAACTGGCTAAGCACCCTTTCACATACAATGACCCAGTAGTCCATGCGTAGATGCATGTCAGCAGAGGGGGCAACCTACAGTGCAGATCACTGTGGATCCTCGACAAAAAGTCGCCTTTTTTGTGAGGACCCACAGCTGGGCGCTAACCATACTGTGAAACCCCTGGGTATCTGACCCCATGAACATGCGTACATGACATGACATACTCAGGTATTGTGCGTGAGAGGGTGCTTAGCCAGTTCGATATACGCTGCAGCGGCTGGTATCGAACCCGCGACCTTGCAGTCACCTTTACATTCCCCTGAGGGAATCGACTCTTACCAATTGAGCTGCAGCTCAACTGGTAAGAGGCCCATGGTAAGCTGCAGCTCAATTGGTAAGAGTCGATTCCCTTAGGGGAATGTAAAGGTGACTGCAAGGTCGCGGGTTCGATCCCAACCGCTGCAGCGTAAATCGAACTGGCTAAGCACCCTCTCACGTACAATACCTGAGTATGTCATGTCATGTTCAGCATGTTCATGGGGCCCATGTGCCCATAGGTTCGCAGACTCGCCAAGGGGGTCGGTTCCTTACAATAATACTAGTTAAGACTTTATATTACAAAACATAGGGATATTTTTCCTTATTTACAAAATATATCAGATCTGAAAAATTAAAAGGGCAACCCTTCCCTTCCCCATTATCCTTTACACACAAATCTGAAAAAATTAAAACTGAACCCTTCCCTTCCCCATTATCCTTCATCCATATTTCTTTAACTCCCGACATCGACTCTTCTTCTCCACCCACTACCTCACCGCCAAAAGTGCAACTCTGACTGAGGCACCCACCGCAGCCAGCGATACCACCACATTGAAGGCTGTCTTCTCTCTTTTTGGTCTTGCAATCGCTGCCACATTCTTCTTCTAATTGATTGTTCAATTAATATTAGTTAACCCATATATGGTGGTTTAATCGACTAAAATAGGGACGAGATTCAAAGTAATCAATCGTGAAATCAGTGGCGCTGTTGTTTGGATCTCAGTTGTTGTCTACCCAATAGTAATTTTTGGTTGAAGAGTGGTGGAGGGCTGGTTTTTTAAAGAAATCAATGGTGGAACCTTAAGCTTCAACTTTCTCCACCAACCCTGCCGACGAAGCGGTTCCATAGATCTGGGTGTTGAATTAGGAGATTGGATAATGAATTGTATAAATAATACTAGAATATCTTCTTCTAAATACTGTTCCAAGTCCCACTTTTCAAGTTCCAATACCTTCTAATCTGCTTCTGCACGAAACAACTTTCCTTGTTGAATCAATTGTCCATTCAAGAAAATGTTACGTTTTCAGATAGAATATGGAATCAGACGCCCTTTCCTCTTAGAATCTCTACGAATTTGGATTAATTTGATCAATGTTGATTCTGAATTGGTTGAATCATCTAGACATTAATCACGTAGACTAGGATAAGTATTAATAGAAGCAATTTTTTTATTAATGATCGGAATTCTAAGCCCCAAGAGAGATTCAAAATTATTAATTTGTATGAATATTGTATGAAAGTTGTATACAATGTTGTTGTAGTTATATTAAATTTCCGAAAACCTATCATACACTTTATACAAATTTTATACAGTTATATACATATATTATACCATTTTTATATAGTTTTCATACACGAAAAATGTGAGAATTTTAAACCTCGAGTGAGATATACATATTTCATATCCAAAATTTTGAGCAAAATATTTAATTCTTGAGCGAGATATACATATTTCATGAAGTTATCATACACAAAATATTGAGCGAAATTTTTCAGCCTTGAGCAAAATATACACATTTCATATAATTTTCATACACAAAATTTTGAGCGAAATTTTGTAGCATTGAGCTAAATTTTTTGTATATGTTATGTAAGAAAT
The DNA here is from genome assembly GCF_019175385.1 of Lycium barbarum. NCBI lineage: Eukaryota > Viridiplantae > Streptophyta > Magnoliopsida > Solanales > Solanaceae > Lycium > Lycium barbarum. The sequence continues at coordinate 130,427,916 of NC_083341.1, forward strand.
CTATCGCTATATTTTGTAAACTAGAAAGTATCGTCATATTTTGTAAATATACCCTATTCTTATGTATATATACGTTATTCTCCCAAATGGGCTGCAGATACACGAATTTGGCTTGTAAGAATGGGCTTCAAATAGCTGAAATTGTTGGGTATTTTCTTCTTCTAATTAATTCCTTTTGGGCTTCTTAGTAATTAACTTCTACAACTTCTTGTGTATTATGTGATGACAATTAGTGATTAATATGTAGAAAATAAAGGAATTACTAAAGTATTGACTTATAATTAATTTAACGAGTACAAATCCTAAAATGAAATGATGACAAACCACTAAAATTTGTGATAAAGTAATGCTAGTAATGTTGATAGTAAAATAGTGAAGATGTAAGTAATAAGAGGGATAACGATATTAATAGTAGTAGCAATAAAAATAGTAGTGAAAATAAAGTATTTAGCTCGTTAATAAATTTAGAAGCCCAAGGATATAAATTGGAATAAAGGAGGGACAAAATTGGATGCCAACACCAGGTACTTGTACGTGTTATGATCCTAGTAGAAAAAGGTGTTACACCCCGCACTTTCGGAGCATGAGCATGACACGTACATCACCGTAGTAATGGAGTATCGGATACGTCTCATGATGTTTTGGAAGGTACAAGTCATGGGAAGTATGTAACAATGAAGTAAAGGATGAATTACGATCTCGTAAGTCGTAATCGGGAAAGACTATTTTGAAACACAAGAACATGGTCATTATTAAGTATAATAAATGATAAATATCATGTATGGAGAGTTTCGGAATATTTCGAGATCAAGCAAATTGAAGAAAATAAGTTTGATGAAAATTTGAGAAATGTTGGGCAGATTTTTAGTCAACTTTGGAGGGGTATATCTCCATGTATATTTTGAGTTTTAAGGTGAAACAAAAGCCTAAAACGAAGTTCATCGAGTCTAGTTTCTAATTCAACAAACTTCTCGTTGATAGGAAATCGGAGTAGAGAATTATGAACGTTACAAACTGAGCTGTCAACGCAGAAACAGGGCTGCTACAGTACCGCTACAGTACTGCTACAATGTAGCCGACCTTAGCTACTATAAAAGGGGTTAAAGCCCCATTTTTCATCATCAAAATTGTCCAAAATGTTCCAGAAATTTCAGCAAGAAAAGAGGGCTTAAATCTCACATAAAAGTGAGGAGCTACGGAATATCAATCGAGGTCCGGACAACGCGCAGACGCGATTATAATTTCGTTTGGTGTTGGAGTTATCTTGGGAACAAGTAAATAATGAATATATTGCTACTTGAGTAAAAATAATGTATGAATCATTGAATCTTTTCTTTATCAACTTTGATTAAGGAATATTTGCAAGAATAGAGGTTATAGTTTGTTGTGTTGATGTTGTTGATTTATGGGTTGAGTTTGAAGAGAATTTTGGATGAAAATACATATAATTATCTTGTAGAATGTTGAGGATATTGGTGTTGATGATGTTGGTATTGTTGTTGTTGATATTATGATTTCGGGCTAGGCATATAAACAGGGGAGATGCTGCCCGAATTTCGACAGAAATCTAAATGGATTTTAATTAAGGGCTTAAGACGAGCGTATGATGAAGATTCTAACAATAGCATGAATGGTTGTATATGTATATTACGAGGCTACGAATAATCTTAAGTGAATTGCAAGACAGGAAGTAAGTTGGGAGTCGAGAAATTATCTTCCAGGTATGTTAAGGCTCGTCCCTTTCTTTCAAAAGACATGATTCCTATGATTATAATTCCATAAATGTTTTCATAGCCTCCTTATTTCCAAAAGTTAGATGTTCATGATTCCAAGGCATAACCCCTTTCCTAATAGTTCATGAATGTTTTCCAAACAGTTCGTATTTCCTAAACCAGAGGTTTATGACTCCGTAAGCTTTTATGACAACAACGATGGATATGTTTTACAATGACAACGATGATGTCAAGGGTGAGAATATTTCTATGATGACTATGATGAGAATGATTTCATGTTTAAAGGTTCCAAGTTTATGATTTCAATGATGCTATAAGAATGTTGAATTATTTCTTGATTTCTCAATTTTATTCATGGATGACGACTATTTTTTTAAAGATTCCAAAAGTATATGAATTGACGCCTTATGAGATTTATGATCCTATTCTATGTTTTCTCTTGATACTATTCTCCATTGATAGTCTCACCTTATAAAAATTGTTCCTTCAAGGCGAGACAAAGCGACGATGATTATTCCATAATATAATCGGAGGTTACCGACCTTACGTCACTCCGATGTACTTATAGCTTTTACTTGGCTCTCATGCATGCTTTATATATATGTATGTATTTTCTCACACCGTGTCGCGCTATTGTCGGCCGGGCATGGCACGTAGATGTGCACACCACTGCAGTGGGCATATTATGATATTGCCCCGAACGCGGGAGGCCCAGACGCGGGCTAATGATGATAACACCGAGCCTTAATGGCCGGGCATGACACTATATATATGACACCGAGCCTTAATGGCCGGGAATGGTAATATGTATATGTATAGAAATGTTTTTTTTTTAAGGCTAAGCATGCATGACATCCGCCTTACGAGGCATTCAAATGTACAGGTTATATCTCTTATTCCTTGTTACGTTTCATAACTATGTTATGTTGTTACTCATGCCTTACATACTCAGTACATTATTCGTACTGACGTCCCTTCTTGTGGACGCTGCGTTTCATGCCACGCAGGTGTATACAGATGAGTAGAGGATATTGCTAGAAGATGTTTCAGCTGGATTGGCGAGCTCCATTTCTTTCTGGAGTGTTGCCGAGTCAGAGCATCTATGTTATGGCATATTGATTTATGTTAGAGACTTTGCAAACAGAGTCACGTATATAGCATGTCATTCTTGCAAGCGGCTCTACAAGCCGATGTATCATTATGCATTATGTTACAAATTTCATATGATTACAGATTTTACTTGATTTGAGAAAGACGAAAAGAATGTTTTTGAAAAGCTTTCATCATGCGTTTCATTTCGTGATTTAAGAGTCCAGTAAGATTATGAATATAACAAGCGGGTTCGCTCGGCTCTAAGTAAAGGGTCGGGTGCCCATCATGCCCTATCAGAACTGGGGTGTGACAAAAGGATTTGGTGAACATGTTTTTTGATCATGAAATTTATGAAAAGATGTTTGTGTATTAGTTAGAACTGGTGTAAGTACTATAAGTGATAATTACATAAGAGATCTTCTTACTACTTTGAGCTGTAAAAGGATTCAAATTAGGACAACCTGTGTACACTATCTTTCTGATTCATCCATCTTCATAATGAACAATTATTTCCTTCTGTTGCAAAAATCTTCTGAAGACTGTAATTCCTGATAAAGTTTCAGGTTTGGATGCAATGCCCAAATTTTAGCACTACAGTCTACATTTTGCCTAGCGCATCCCAACGAGCCAGCACTGTAGCGTTTAACTAGTAAGCGTTCCAGTGCGCAGTACCAAATTGTTTATATTTGTATTAAATCAAATGATAATAACATGGTAAATTCTTACGTATAGTTGTGGTTTCCGTTTATCTTCAACAGTGTCCTCATTAGTACTTCAAAAAGGAATCTTGTCATTGGGAAAAGACTACTGCATGCAGGACTCGAATTGACTTAATCAGTTTATCTCTAAGTAATTCACTTAATCCTTCCAATTTGTTACTGTAGTTTGGACAAATTACTTCTGAAGACGCAAAATGCTTAGACTAAAACTTTTGGGAACTTATGGTTTCTTTCTTACACAAATGTAGGTCAGGTGCGGCTCAATAATATCGGGGTCCTAAAGCCAACTTTAATGGGAAGCCTAATTTTTTTTGCTCAATATTCTTTAAAAGAAAAATTAACCTATAAATCTATTGTAGGTAAAAATTAGGCCTCTTTTCCCTTAACTAGAGGTCTTGGGTTCGAGACTCAGAACAAAAAAATCTTGCTAGGATGTGCTTCCCTCTTTAACCGGCCTTGCATGTCTCGAAATCGAAAAATTCAATACAGGTATCCAACACCGGATTAAAAAAATGGGGCCCCCAAAATTTTGGGCCTAAAGCCCCCGCTTTAGTGGCTTGGCGCTCTGGCCGGCCCTGAAGTAGGTACACGTTGTTCTTGATATAGAATCCTGACCCGAGAAGAATGCTTTAAATAGCTGAAAGAACAATGCAGGAGAGATCCTAGATGGAATCAGAAGGAAAAGAAATAAAGCATGTTTGCAGTCGTCGGACAAACAGACACTATATTTACTTGAATTAAAGGCATATTCCCAAAAGAAATGTTGGGAATCCTGGTTAAATAGAAGGGAAGTTATTTAAACGAAGCTCGGGAAGCTGTATTTGTATCATTAAATAGTCCTGACGTATCATGCTTCAAAAGTTGTTGTGACCACGGAAAGCAGACCAGTATCTAACTATCTATCAATAAAGAAGATCGCTAATAGCCTAATGCTATCCAAAATTTATCCATCGCCCCCAAATGTTTGTTTCAAGAGTCTAGAAAGTCTGATCATGTGTAAGATGTCTGGTAGGTAAATATACACTTTTGTTTTTCTTCAAACGATGAAACTTCTCAACAGAGCATAAACAACAATCACAACAACAACATAGCCAGTGTGATCCCACAAGTAGGGTCTGGAGAGGGTGGGGTGTACGCAGACCTTACACCTACCTTTGTGGGATAGAGAGGTTGTTTCCGTTAAGCTCTCTAGTAGAGAAAGGCTGCGTTCAATTCCCCTTCAGCTATAGCCAGTAGCTTGGTGGGATAATGTCACACCCCAGTCCTGATAGGGCATGATGGGCACCCGACCCTTTACTTAGAGCCGAGCGAACCCGCTGGTTCTCATTATATTCATAATCTCATTGGACTCTAAATTCACGAAATGAAATGCATAATGAAAGCTTTTCAAAAACATTATTTTTGTCTTTCTCAAATCAAGTAAAATCTGTAATCATATGAAATTTGTAATATAATGCATAATGATACATCGGCTTGCAGAGCCGCTTGCAAGAATGACATGCTATATACGTGACTCTGTCTGCAAAGTCTCTAACAAAAATAAATATACCATAACATAGATACTCTGACTCGGCAACACTCCAGAAGGAAATGGAGCTCGCCAATCCAGCTGGAACATCTTCTAGCAATATCCTCTACTCATCTGTATATACCTGCGTGGCATGAAACGCAGCGTCCACAAGAAGGGACGTCAGTACGAATAATGTAGTGAGTATGTAAGGCGTGAGTAACAATATAACATAGATATGAAAAGTAACAAGGAATAAGAGTGATAACCTGTACATCTGAATGCCTCGTAAGGCGGATGTCATCCATGCTTAGCCTTTTAAAAAAAACATTTCTATACATATACATAGTACCATGCCCGGCCATTAAGGCTCGGTGTCATATATATAGTATCATGCCCGGCCATTAAGGCTCGGTGTTATCATCATTAGCCCGCGTCTGGGCCTCCCGCGTTCGGGGCAATATCATAATATGCCCACTGCAGTGGTGTGCACATCTACGTGCCATGCCCGGCCGACAATAGTGCGACGCGGTGTGAGAAAATACATACATATATATAAAGCATGCATGAGAGCCAAATCAAAGCTATAAGTACATCGGAGTGACATAAGGTCAGTAACCTCCGATTATATTATGGAATAACCATGATCGTCGTGTCTCACCTTGAAGGGACTAGCATTATAAGGCGAGACTATCAATGAAGAATAACATCAAGGGAAAACAAAGAGTAAGATCATAAGTATCATAAAGCATCAATTCATACACTTTGGAACTTTTAGAAATAGAGTCATCATCAATGAATAAAGTTAAGAAAATCAAGAAATAGTTCAACATTCTCATATTATCATTGATTTCATAACTTGAGACTTTTAAATATAAAATCATCATTATCATAATCGTCATAGAGATGTGCTCATCTTTGAACTCACCGTTATCATTATAAAAACACATGTCCATCGTTGTTGTCATAAGAGCTTCTAGAATCATAAATCTCTGATTTGGAAAATACGGACATTTTGGAAAACACTTATGGATTATGAGGAAAAGAGTCATGCCTTGAATCATGAACTTCTAACGTTTAGAAGCAAGGAGGTTATGGAAACAGTTATAGATTCAAGCATAGGAATCATGCCTTTGAAAGAAAGGTACAAGCCTTAACATACCTGGAAGACAATTTCTCGACTTCCAACTTACTTTCTGTCTCGCAATTCATTTAAGATCATTCATAGCCTCGTTATCTACATATACAACCATTCATACTATTGTTAGTATCATCATCATACGCCCGTCTTAAGCCCTTAATAAAAATTCCTTTTTAGATTCTGTCGAAATTCGGGCGGCATCTCCCCTGTTTATATGCCTAGCTCGAAATCATAATATCAACAACCAATCAACAACAACAATACCAACATCATACAAGATAAATATCTGTATTTTCATCCAAAATTCTATTCAACCCTCAATCCATAAGCCAACAACACCAACACAACAACTATAACTTTTATTCTTGCAATTATTCCTTAATCAATGTTGATAAAGAAAAGATTCAATGATTCATACCTTATTTTTTACTAAGGTAGCAATATCTTCAATCTCTACTTGTTATCAATCTCACTCCAACACAAAACGGAATGATAATCGCGACTACAAGTCGTCCGGACTTCGATTGGTATTCCGTAGCTTGAAATTTGCTCAAAATCCTCAATTCTATGTGAGATTTAAGAGCCCTTTTGATGGCTGAATTTTCTGGAAATTTTGATAGGTTTTTTATGAAGAAAAATGGGGTTTTAACCCCTTTTATAGTAGCCAAGATTGTGGGTTCGAGTCACCAAGGGAGGCAAAAGGGGGAGCTCCTGGGGGAGGGGTTAAAAAAAAAGATTCCTTACTGTTGTATGTTCTTCAGGAAATTGACATAACATACGAATAATGTTTAAGAAGGATTTTCCAAGTTGAGGACATAAACTGGCATTAAGTATGAAAAAACAGGTCTACGGAACAGTTCAAAAACAACATTTTACAGAGTAACAACTCTGCATCTTGGTGAAATCATAAGACGCATAGCGGTGACATAAGTCGTCATCATCATATAATACTAAAAGTGAAAAGCTCTAACCTTCAAAATTAGATTACAATTTTGCTCTTGCAGTAAATCAAATTCAATAAAACATCTAATTAAATATTAAATGGTAATATTTTAATTACCTGTTAATTGAATTACACGTTCAACAAGTAAAGTTACCTCTCACAACCTATCACTTAATAGAAAGAGCTGTTCACCTTCTAATTATTCTAGGTTGTTCTTAGTCATTAATCATTTGAACGCATTAAAGCACATGGAATTAAGTTAAGCTATTAAATGGTAGATAATGGCTATAATGAGCTGTTAATTGGAAAACATATATTATCACAAACAAAGCTATTTCACGTAAGCTGAATTTTCTTGGGAGCAACGGTTGAACTTAGTCATTCAATTAATTTGAAATGATCATATTCTGACAATTAATTAATTTGAAAACTTAAAAGACTGTGTCACAGAATTATGGAATTAGAAGGGGTGGATGAAAAAAGACTTCTATTGTATTTGAAGGGTACATCACTATAAATAGACTTATATCTCCAGCGTATGAGATTCGAATGGGTACATCAACCCAACGTATACATACTCTTATATTTTTTCAGTATAATTTTATATTTGTAAGTAGATGTTATGCATAATTCTATTTTCTGGTGCATTCTTAGTTAGTGTAGATCCTCTCTATTAAATTTGAAATGATAATCTCGTGCTTTCTTTTTATAGATTAGTACAAAGATATGTCAAACGGAAGGAGCTACTTAATCTGGTCAGATGCAAATTCAATGAGGCAATTCTCACATTTTCACACCATCAAATAAGAGAGGAAGCTAAAATTCAAAAAAAGATAGTAAAAAACAACTCAGCGAGTTTGACTCCACTTTGGTTGGATTGTCAGATCAAGAGACAAAAAAGGGAGGAAGATGATGGAGAAAAATTAGAGATTTTGATGCTAGATTGACAATAATTTCTTTCACTTGTGGCGGTTGTATCGACGTCTTCAATTTTCTATTTTCTTCTTTGATTCAATTTCTTATAGAATTAATAGAAATGTTGGCATTTTGTACGAGTGTGACCATCAATATTTGGATACGTGACAATTGATATGAGGTACGTTGCACGTGCCTGAAAACTAGTAAGACAAAAAGAAAAAGCTGAAACCATTCACCTTAAGAAACAAACTCTAATAACTCGAACCAAACATTAACGATTGACTAAATTACTTGTTCCAAATTGTTAAGCTCTGAAATGTAGTTTTCATTGAATGCAACAGCAGATGGACAATTTTACTGTGTATAATAACGAAAAAAGCTACTTAAAAAGTTACATGTTGATCTCCCAAATTGCTCCTGCTACCGTCCGTACTCTGTCAAATGGAAACTCAATGAGTTAATGGTTCAAAAGTAGTATGAACTGTAATATTTAGAGCTACAAAACATAAATAAATGACTAGAAAAGTTTTTCTTTCTCTTTCTGGATTAAGGTATTTCCCTTGAGGAATATACTTTTTACAGTTCTAGACCAATAGATAAGGAAAAATGGCATCTCATAGATATTTTACTTTGCACTAGATATGCCTTACTGTTCATTTATCATTCAACAGAAATCTCAGTTGAATGTAGATAAAACCGCAGGTCCTAGCTTCAGTAACCTGTCCCACGACCTTGCTTTTAAAATCATCAGCAGAACCAACCATCTAAGCTTTGTTTTTGTGAAAAATTAAAGTTAGTTTTTTGGAAGAATAAATATCATAGATATTTAGAAGAGTTTCTAGAAAGTTATAATGTAATATTTTTTATATATATTGTATTAGGAAATGTCTAGAAATTCTAGACTTTTTAGTAGAGGATAGAAAAATCTAGATATTCTAGAGTAATACTAGAAGATAAAGATAACTAAATTTTTCTTATAGATGGATCTAGAATAATATCTAGAAGCATTCCTAAACAAGTATAAATAGGGGTGACATTAGGCATTTGTAACCAATCCAAGCCAAACCCAATTGTAAGTCATTCAAGCCAATTCAATAAAGTCTTCTTCAACCAAATTCTCCCTTTCATAATTTCCTCTTCTTTAGTTGAATCTTCCGATCTTAGTTAACGATCTTGGGCTAGCAGAAGGTCTCCCCGATTTACTTTTCTTCTGCTATATTTCTCTACATGGTGTCAGAGCCTTATCCATAGCCGTAGTTGGCTTCTGGATTTTATTTCAAGATCGGGTTAGTGGTAGATTCAACTGATTTCTCTATATGGATTTAAGCAGCCGTTGTCATACCCCATTTTAACCGGGTTAAAGTAGGAGTACAACATATTGATGATTCTTATTTTTGTTTAATGTTAAGGAGTCGCCACCTAATTATTTACGGTGAATTAGGACACCTAAAGTTAATTAAAGTAATTATCTAAAGTTGATTTTATTTTAAAGTCTACGAAATCAAATGATTCTAGGTAAGGGTTCAATTAATCTAAAGGGAAGGTATTAGGCACCCTTTAAGACCCATTAACAATGGTTAACCGACCGGACTTATGATTAGTTAGGCTAAGCGTAAATAATTATAGAAAAGAACCTAGCTTTTGTAAATGTGGCTAAAGTTATAGACCTGTAAGAAAGCTATTTAAAAGAGGACTTGTAGAAAAACAACAATTATTTGTATAAAAGAAGATTTTGAGTGCTATTTAAAAGTAAGACTTACAAAAGACTATTAGTTCAATATAGACTATGTAAGAATTATTTTAGCAGATATATGTTTCGAACGTTGAAAAAGAGCTAAAGTGAAGAAGTCATCCACAGAACTAGTTTGCCTTTTTATTTCTCAAAATAAACTAACGTTAGTGTAAAATTTGTGATGTTTTGAAGAAATATTATGTTAGATGAATTAATTAGGCATGGGAAATCATTGAAGGACCCGGTATGCCAAAATGAAAATCACGTTTTGAAAGAGTAAGTCAAACATCAGATAAAATATATGACTTTCAAAGTATACTTGAAATAGTGAGTAAAAGTTTTAAAGAAAAACGTTCCTTTTCAGAGAAAAAAAAAAGACTTTGAACGTTCTAATCAAAGAAAAGATAAGAATTGTTTTAAAATAACAAAGAAATGTGTTAGCTCAAGTTTGGGGAAAAGAATCAACATATCTAAGAAAATAAACTCGTATGATTTTTAAGAACCCAAAATTAATTAATTAAGAGTTAATCAGAATATAGGCATTTATGTAAGCTACTGCTAATCCTAAGTGAAATGAACTGAAGATAATAAAATCTTAAAAAAACAAGCGAGGTTAAACAGTGATTAGATGATAATGAAAATAACTAAGGTAGACATTGAAGACTCCTTCTATTCTTTCACTGCTTATACAGTGCAAGAGATTGGAGAAAAATCCTAAACAAGGGGATGCAGCAGTAGTGATCGACTCCATCGTCGGACTTAGTAGAGTCTTGCATTAAGACTCCATCCTCGTTCCCAAGGTTCATGCAAACAAAGAAAAAAAAATGAAGGAATTAGTAAAGGGACCAAGTCATTAATAGGCATGGAGATAGAATTAAAGGTGAAAGATGCGGGGATTGGGACATTAATTTCAGCCGATGAGCGTTAAATAATAGAAATAAGTGAAGCAAAAGGAAAAGAACTACATAAATTTAATTGACATTAATATGCGGAACACAGATCCCTTTGTATGATTCTAATTCAGTCTTGCTCAATGTAATTGAAAATATCAAGGCAGCGAGCAGCCAATAAGTCCAAGAAACTAAAAGTTTACTATCAAATGAAATTAAACTCGAACCAAAGAGTCTTCTGCCAATCAGCAACTGAAATCATATTTTCACCAAGCCAAATTCCCAAAATACAATCAACAACATGTGCAGGAAAGAGAGATAATACACCAAACAGTTTCGGGTAGAGGGGCAATATACCAAACAGTTTAGGAGAGAGGACATGCTGATTACCAAAATAAAAAAGGAAAAGCGCACATGAGATAATGCTATAATTGGGATAGACTAACCAAACCCGCTAAGCTACCACCAGTAAACCTGTTAAGCGCATAACAGGAAATAAACCAATAAACAACTAACTACACCTAACTAGGCATATTAAGCATGTAAACAGTAAGTGAATCAACAAATAACTAACTAAAGTATACTTAACTTAAGCATAGGTAGACAACAAAACAAAACAAACTAACAACCACAGAAAAAAAAAATGATTCATGTCGTATTGAAAACGTAAACAAAATGAATTAATCATAAGGCAAGAGGCATTTTGAAACTGTATGCTTAATCGGTAACGCAGTAAAGGAAACTTAACCGACATTCTTTACACAAATAAATTGCATAGCTTATACTTGTCATTTTAATCCTTTTAAAATACAGTTGCTTTGTAATGACTTCAGTCCATATGGAAAGCAGACTGGACCAGTTAACTCGACACCGATTCACACAAAACAGCAACATTCAACAGGGATATTCATAAATGGCAAGCATATGCAGGTTCAGTCAACAATCAATCACCAAAAGGACAGGATCAAGCAAGCATAATAAATCCATTTGACAGTAATGATCAGCAAGGCTAAGAGACTAAGTGTCATGCTACCTAGACCCTAGAAGGACAGAACCAGTTCCAAGGCCTATGCAAGACTATGCACCAAATTAAGGAAAACATCATAGAAGGGCGAACATACAACAACTTGAGCCTGCACATGACATAAGGTTTCCAGATACTACCAAACATGTGAAGGCTTATATGTTTCATATCTTTACATGAGCAACAAAGGCACCAACAGTTCAAGACATGAGAGATGCAGCACACACAAACTAGAGACTACAGGGGAAAAGATATCCATCATGCTTTCTGGACACAAAGCAGGCAAACAAACAGATTAGCTTCAACATAAATAAAAATGACCACTGATAGACATATCCTAACCTGCAGATTGGCTTCAACATAGATCCCTAATGATCTTATCCGACTTGAACAAATAGCAATCGAGCCAAACATGCTCCCTTGAACAACATGTCATGTAAACTAGCATTTCACCACATACCTAACCTATCGATAAATACATCGCAAACAGACCTACCAATCTTCTGATAGTAACAACAGTAAAACGTCATACTATTACAAACTTAACTAAAAATGTAAACATAATAACAACACGACCAAACAGAAACCCCAAAAAAAAAAACTAAAGGAAGGAAAGTTACATGAATTGAATCAACATGAGTTTGATTGAAGAATACACTGACTTTAAACACCAAAATCACCTTAAACGAAAACCAGCAAATGACTAAACTAATCTAAACACGTCCAAACAAACATGACTATGTCAAATTAGAGATCAAAACCATCATCATAATCATCCCCACGTAAACTCGTACGAACATCTAAACGCCAACAAAACTGAAATTAAACTAAACTAAAATTAAGACCTAAACAAATAGATTCTGTCAACTTCTAAACTGCAAAACCCGAACTAAATTAAGACACGATCATACAAGCATCATTAAAACCAAAATCAAACTAACCAATCCGGAACATGCTCGATACTACAAGTCATAAACTAAGATTCAACCAAATGAAATGAGCATGTGTGAACATATAACTGCTTCTTAACTTACTAAACTGAAATTAAACTACTTAAAGAAAGATCGTTTACCTTTTTCGAGTGCAGTGAACTAGGCTCGATCCACAGAAACAAATTCAAATCCCAGATCGAAACGAATCCGAAAGTTTTTCGTGTGAGAAAATGTTTAAGAACAGGTAAAAGAAATTTATCAAATGGTGTGAAATTTAGAGTAGGCTACTGATAAAAAAAATAATCTCTGAAAACGTTTGAGTAATCCCCGGCTAAAGTTCACCGGAAAAGTAAAAATCAAGTGTGGAAGATAATTGTGTCCCTCTAAACATTAAAATCATTCCCGACCTCCTCCCAATTCGGATTATTTATAGGATTGTGATTAGAGTTTAAGAGAAGAGCAAGAGGAGTAGGAGCGTAGGTGGTGAGTGGAGAGGAGCGGGGTGCGGCGGTGAGTGGAGTGTAGGGTAGAGAGAGAGAGGGGGGCGGCTGAAAAAAGGAAAAAAGAAAGAGAAAGAGAAAGAGAGGTAGGGATTAGGAAAATAATAAGTGGGCCGGGTCGGGTGTTGGAGTGGACTGGATCGGGTAGAGTTGTGGGCTGGTCCGTTTGAGTAGTGAAATGGGTAATGGGCTGGACGAATTAATTAGAGTATGGGCTAATAATTTGGCTGAAAATTATTGATCCTTCCTCCCCTATTTAATTATTCTTGGGCTTTTAGCTTAATAACTGGTACAATATATACTATGTGAAAACAAATGGTAATTAGTATGTATAAAGTAAAAAATTAATTTAACGAGTACAAATTCTAAATGAAACGATGACGAACCATTTAACATTTGTGATAAAGTAATACAAGTAATATTGATAGTAAAGTAGTGAAAATGAAAGTAATGATGTTAATAGTAGTAGCAGTAAAAAATAATAGTGAAAATAAAGTGTTTGGCTTTTCAATGAATTTAGAAGCCCCGAGTAAATAAATTGAAATAAAAGAGGGATAAAATTGGGTGTCAACAGCCGTGTTAATGGACTGGGGATGGAGTTGTTGAATCAGTCAAGTTACAAGGTATGGAAGACATGTATGGAGTCATACCTTGTGGGAGAGGATTTGTGGGATGTTGTTAATGGTAGTTACACAAGTCCTCCTATTGACGGACCGCAAAAATAGCGACGCATGCAAGAAATGGAAGCAAATTAATGCGAAGGCGGAGTTCATCCTGAAGAGGTCCATTTCTCACAACTTGTTTGATCATATTATTAGGTGCAAATCAGCTCATGAGATATGGAGGACCCTCGATCGGCTGTTCAACAAGAAGGATGAAGCGCGACTACAAATCTTGGAGAATGAATTGGACAACACCATTCAAGGTAATCTTTCTATTGTCGAATATTTTTTGAAGATTAAGAACTTATGTTCAGCGATCTCATTATTAAATCCGGATGAGACTATCTCTGAAGCAGGAATGAGAAGAATTATCATTGGTGGTTTGAAGAAAGAATATATTCCTTTTGTTACATCAATTCAAGGATGGGCTCAACCACCATTCTTGGAGGAGTTTAAAAATTTATTGTCATCACAGGAGCTACTAGCCAAATAGATGGCTAGTGTGTCTATCAAAGAAGGGGAAGGAAATGCTCTTGTAGCTGACAAGAGGAATTTTAAAGGAAGACAAAAGCGAAGTGGCTCAAGAGAGATGACACATTCTCAATTCCATGAGGGGTCAAGCTCACCAAGACAGAAGAAAGAGTCTTCTAATAAAGGTAAGAAGACTATTAAATGTTATCGATCTAGTGAAGTAGGACACATAAAAAAATTTTGCCGAGCCAAGGAAAGCTACATGGCTCAAACTGAGAGAGCTCCTGAAGAAGAAGATTGGGGAAGGTTCTTTGTAGCTGAGACTCAAGTAGTAAATGCCTTGGCTTCTCTCAATTTCGAAAGAGGCTGGATCGTTAATTCAGGATGTGGGCACCATCTCACTGAAGATGAATCTAAATTTTTCAACCTCCAAGAAAACAATGGTTGTGATGTCATTGTGACAGCAGATAATACGGTCCATCACGTGGAGAAGGAAGACACTGGCGTCATCAAAAAGCAAGAAAATTCCAAAGACGTTCAGACTAGTGACGTGATAGCTGCTACCGAGGAAATCAACGAAGCAGATCCTGAAACTGGTAATAAAAGTCTGGACGTAGAGGGTGTTGAAGTAGAACCTGAGCATGAAGTTTCTGAAACTATATATGACAATGATGACCATTCTAGAGAAAGCATTGACGGAGTTGTAGTGGAAGTTGAAGTCTCTGGTCAATCATCTACCGTATCAAAGTCAATCACTAGCTCAGATCAAATACTGGAAGCAGATGGAGAAGCTGACGGTTAAATAAATGAAGAGGTTGACCTTGAAGGCTCAATTTCATATGGAGAGATAGATAATATGGTTTTTGGATGCTCTGAAGCTGACAAACAATTTATTGAGGAGTTGAAAAGGGAATCTAGTGGTGGATCATGTGTTGGTATTGAGGCTTTGAAGAAAATTCATAGTCAGATCGTCACCGACTCAGGTGTTTCTCCAGATAACAGAATTGTTAAGGAGCTAAGAGAAAGGGAGAGTCTGGAAACTCAAGAATGAAAAATTCAGCATGAAGATGATTCACGTGGTTCGCAAAGTCCAAAAAGAAATAGTGGCAAGACTGCCCGCTACAGAGATGAAACTTTTATCAAGACGTATTCATGTTTCTTTGGAGGCCCAATTATCAGCGGAAAACCATCATCATTTGAAGAAGGAAGAAGTGTCGGGAAAACATTGCTGAAATCTTCACCAAGGCACGTCCAAAAGCTTCGTCTAAGTTCTTCTGCGACAAGTTCAGGATAGCTTCAAAAAATTACTTTAAGGGGGAGTGTGAAAAATTAAAGTTAATTTTTTGGAAGAATAAATATCATAGATATTTAGAAAAGTTTCTAGAAAGTTATAATGTAATATCTTTGATATATATTGTATTAGGAAATGTCTAGAAATTCTAGACACTTAGATATTTTTAGTAGAGGATAGAAAAATCTAGATATTCAAGAGTAATACTAGAAGATAAAGATAACTAGATTTTTCTTATGGATGGATCTAGAATAACATCTAGAAGCATCCCTAAACAAGTATAAATAGGGGTGACATTAGGCATTTGTAACCAATCCAAGCCAAACCCAATTGTAAGTCATTCAAGCCAATTCAATAAAGTCTTCTTCAACTAAATTCTCCCTTTCATAACTTCCTCTTCTTTAGTTGAATCTTCCGATCTTAGTTAACGATCTTGGGCTAGCAGAAGGTCTCCCCGATTTACTTTTCTTCTGCTATATTTTTCTACAGTTTTGACCAAAGAATATATATGAGGATGGAATTTCTTAGTTGAGGAGTAGGCTTTTACGAGTTCGTATAACTTTCATGGAATTTTTTGGGTCTTTTCTTATTGATAGTACTCTATCTAATAAATAAGATAATAAATAATAAATCTTTAGACAAGGTTTCAAACAAAAAGAATAGTTAGTAAAAGGCAACTTATTATAGTAAGTAATGTGAGACTGAATGTAGTTATATTTTCTTAGTAGTGTACCTTGATGATGAGCTTGAAATTAGTATTTTGATAATCTTCAACTTGTGTTTCTTGGATATCCCTAGCTGACTTTACTACAGACTCATTGCAGTTCTCTACCTCAATGGACTTAAGAGAAGAGATGTCCCCGAGACAAGAAGGGATCTCCTTAAGCTCCTGGCAACCACTCAAAACCAAGCCTTCAAGGTTTCGAAAGGCATCATCGATGACAATCCATTCCTCAAATAAAGTTAAGCTATCTAGCTTCAAGACTTTGAGTTGAGGGAACTCGTCATCGCTCACTTTCCATTCCATATTCATGAATTTAACCAAGTACAATTTGAGTACCTGAAGGTTCTGAAGCTGTGCAATTTCTGACAAGTGCTCAGGATACAAGTAAAAGCCAGATAGTTTCAAGTTCTTTAGATTTTGTGCAGAGATAAAAAAAGGGAATATTTTTAGGGGAATATAATTGAATAATCTTTAATATATCAATCCCTTTCGGTAGATTCAATACATGGTGCTGAAAGCCGGAGACCCTCGCGATATTAGTTTTCGAAGATTAGGCATTTTGCTCAACTTCAGTTCCACATCCTCGACACAAGCAAAAAATGGACAGGAAAAAGTTTCAAGATCGTGAAGTTTCAGGGAGTTCTCAAGTAATTCTTCTGCATCTTCAATGGCGAAGTTAGAAATAAGCAAATGTTTGATTTTAACCATCTCCCAAACTGTACCGGGTACGATAAAACAAAGCACATATGATTGTCAAACTGTGGGTGAAATAGAGAGAGACTTGGTTCGCGATCTGCTTTCTCTGTATGTCGTACAATCAACAACAACAACTGTAAACCTGCACTGCTAACTGCACAACTGTACAACAATGCTGCGGCCCATGCGTCAAGTCAAACATGGCATGAGTGGTCTCTATCTCACCCACATGTTCCTCAATATATATACAACTTGTTCCAACATATTGGGTATCACTTGAAAACCTAAACTATCTTGTGCAAATTCTTGCCGCCACAAGTTCTCAAGTGCTCTCAAGAACAAAGTCACTTACAAGCTGAAGAACTTGATCCAGACACCAGATTATGTCTAAGTTCTTTAGGTAGTTGTGAGTCTTTGTTCATTTGCTCTTTAAACTATAAACCTACTCTTCTTTCAAGAAGCTGTTGTAGGTGTTGTAAATTCTCAGTAGTTGTCAGGCAGTTTACCTATTCAGTCTATTGAGTGGTACCCTTGGCTAGAGTTAGTTAAGTATATTAGTTGGTTTGGCTAGAGTTAGTCAAACTTGGTTGTGAGCTTGGCGAAGGGTGGTCAAGAGGTGTAGCTTACAATAGGTGTATTGTAAGGGTGAGGGATTTATGTGAGTTAAATTCCTAGATTGCAAGAGGTTGTAATCTGAAGTTGCTCGGTGATGGTGGAGTTGAAATCCTACGTGGTAGGTCGCGATTTTTAATCCCTTGAGCAAGAAGTTTTCCACGGTAAAAATCTTATGATATTTACTTACTGCACCGTCTAACAGAACTGGTAGACAACCAGGTCTCTCCATATACTGTTTGGTGGACGCACTATTTTCAACAGGGTAGTACTGTAATTTTAAATTCTCTTTTCCTACATCTTAATAGCATAGTTTCAAGGTTTGAAAGATTGGATATGGACGAAGGAATTAAGATTTGTTCAATTCCTGCAGAGAAATATCTCAAGTAAACTAGATCAGTTGGGATAAAATCAATAGCAACGTAATTCTCCAAATCCAACACTTTTAGAAACTTGAAATTCTGTAAAATGCGCGAAATTGACAAGGTGTGTGAGGATGGTCTACGAGGGGCACAGTATGCTGCATCATTCTTGCAAAGTACAGAGCCAACAAGTGAGCAAGACGAGATCCATTCTACAAGATTATCCACTTTAGAGAAGGCCAAGCGACATTGAGCATGTTGCTTGTGAACATAGAAAGAAGGATTGGCATTTTGATCCCCGTGAAACATATAAATCAGCAACATCATAACATTGATTTTCACATATAACTTGGTTACTTGATCACTGAAATTATAATGAAGTAGACGATAATCATGGAGAAATGAAGAATAAGGTGTGTTTGAGCTAAGGTATGTTTGGTTTGCTGTTCGTGGAAAATGAAAAAGAGCAAAGTGGTTTTGGGACCATTTTATTCATACAAGGAGAAGCAGACACGTGGCCACTATGCAGGTCCAGACATCATACACACGAAACCAACAGAAGCTTCCTAATATTTCATCTATGTAAATATTTAGCCTTTTATTTTATTCCTCAGTATTTGTAAATATCATTTAGTTACACACATACAAATAGGAGTAGGACACCTGTATAGGTTATTAATGTTATATCCCGTATTTTTTTTACGTCGGATTATTTGTAAGCTGAGGTGGGGCCCACACATCGAGATTTTTTTTTGGACATCTGAAAAGTCATATGAATCACATATGTGAAGTTAAACACAACTCAAGAAGGACCCTTGGGCCAAATCAAAGTGGATGTCCTCCAAACGAATATTTTTAAGAAAACGTTTTCGGGTGATCTGACTTGTAGGGGCAAAAACGGTATTATAAGTTTGGAATTTGGAAAAATATCAAGAAATAGAAGTTGTAGATAATTGAATTAGCTTTCCAACCATAGGTTGTGGGTTCCCAGGTGACATCGGTACAAGGAGATATGGAAGTTTTAAGGTCGAAAGGTCAGTGGGCTAGGCCCAACTCGGGATCAACCGAGTTGGCCCAAAAAAATGAAGAAAAAAAATTAGGCCCAAAAGAGGGGTGGCCAGCCATACAATGGCCCAAGCCCATGGATTCTAATTAATTTCCATGTGATAATTAAATAAAAGGGGTCATTTAGTTGTCTTGAAACATATAGAAGTTTCAAGAACATTAGAAGAGGAGAAAAACAAAACAAATGAAGAGCAAAGGAGACATGGCATACGGCCATGCTCTCCAATTTTTGTCCCTTTGAAATCTTCTCCCAAAAATTATTTTCTTGTGGTATTCCTACTAATTCAAGGGTCCTTTACAACTTGGTGTAATTATTTTGGAAGAAAGAACACTTGTTTCTTCAAGTTGACAACTTGGTCAAGTGAAGAAGATTGTAGAAAAAGGTAAGAATTAATCCCTTTTTATTATGTTATGAAGGTTGGTTTATGTTGTAGTATGTAGAAATGAGTAGAATTTATGGAAATATGGAAGTTTACAAAGTGGGTGTGCATATATGTAAGTGGACATATATGTATATTGTTGTATAAATAATATGAGTTGAATTTTATGTTGTATTCTAGTTGTGGTTATGGTGAAATTTATATTGGAAATGGAAGAAAATGGTTCACGTTGGCATGGAAAATTATTGGAAATAGTTATAGGAAATTATATGATTTTAATGAAGTTTTTATGTAATTATAGAAGTGGAGTTTTAAATGTGAATTATTATGTTAGTTGGTGAATTTGGAAGGATAATAGTCCATATTGGCATGAAAGATTGGTTGTTAAGTGGTTATGAGAAGTTTTGTGATTTTATGGTAGATTTATGTAATTATGAAAATGAAATTATTAAGGTGCAAATTATGATTATGGTTGATGAAATTGGAAGATGGAAATATGTTAGGAATATGTAGATTGAAGATTAGAAGTTTTGGATGGATTATGGTTTTGGTGGAAAGTTTGTATATTTTGTATATCTTGTGAATATTTGGTAGAAATGATATGAAATGCTTCCGAATTATATTGTAATGATCTTGATTAGTAATGAATGTAAAAACATTGAGATTGGTTTTGGAAATGTGAAGTTGGAATGAAAGCTATTGCATTATGTTGGAAAGAAGACTAGTTGTGTTATATTGTGTTTTGTAGTCATGGTTGTTGTCATTGTGTTGATAGTTTGGCCGGGTTGAATTCCCGGATTGTTGTTGATAAAAATTGGCTAAGTTGAATTTTGGGGATGGTGTATTTATAGGGGAGATGCTGCCCAAATTTTTGTAGACAAGTATTGGTTAAGATTGAAATCTTAAAGCCTTACAATTAACATTTGGTAATTGTGACCAAATTGTAGATTTTGGCGAACTTGAAACTTGATTTTGGAGACGTGTATGAAGCGGAAAAGGTATGTAAGGCTTCACCCTTCCTTCTATGGCATGCCTTAAACGTAATAAGTTGGGTACGAGCCTCGGGGACAACTCTATTTCCCGGAATCCGCACTTAAAGTTTCCCCTTTTTCATTCAGTAGAATTGAATTAGAAATTGTGTAAAATATTGGAGAAACTTCCTAAACATCTAGAACTGGCATAAATATGACCCGACTACCTTAAAACCCTCACAAGTGACGTCATGAAATATAATGTACGTAAATTTGGTACGCCGCCTCATTTGACCTGAGGTGGGCCCATTGTTCCCGGATTTTCCCTATTGCTCCGTTTGACTTATTTTGGAGTAGAATCCAAAGGAAACTTTTGATCCTCGTTCCGATTATCAAACGATAAGTACTGTACCATTCTAATGGAAATATGTATATGTTTATAAAATATGTACATGATACACGTATATGTATATGATAAAAGATCCAGAGCGCTATAGTCGCTGATATACGTACATGATACCAGTATATGTATATGATAAAAGATTCAGAGCGCTATAGACGCTGATATATGTACATGATGTATGCATATGTATACGGGGAAGATGGGAATAAGGGCAGAGCGTTATACACGCATATCCACCTGATCAGTTGGCATTACATGACATGATATCGTCCCGGACGCGGGATGCCCGGACGCGGGATGTGTATTTATGGCTAAATGGATCGGCTGCCGACGCCTCAGCAATATGACATGTTCTATTTTTATATATATATGAACAAGAAAAGATTTTCAACGGAAAGCTAAGCTATGATATGATACGCTATGCCATGATATGATACGCTACGACAAGCTATGCTATGATATGATAAGCTATGCTATGATATGACAAGTTACGCTATGGCATGATACACTATGACACACTATACTATGACATTGACATGATATAACACGACACGACATGCTGTAGTAAGACATGACATTACACGATATAATATGCCATGATAAGACACGATAGGATACGACCTGATATGCCACGATAGGATACGACCCAATATGCCACGATAGGATACGATAGGGCACGATAGGACACGATACGACAAGATACGACATAATATAAGTTCTATTTTCTACGTTCATGGAGGGGAAACGTTTTTAAAAGGGAAAGACAAGCCATGCATGATAGCCGCCCAAACAGGGGCCTTCCTATGTACAAGTTACTTTCTTGCCTCGTTATATGTCCTGTGACTCCATGATATTATTAATCGCACTCTATGTTATTGCTTGCATTGTCTTCCATGCCTTACATACTCGGTACACTATTCGTACTGACGTCCCTTCTTGTGGACGCTGCGTTTCATGCCACGCAGGTCAGCAGACAGGTGGACTTGATCCTTAGGAGCTCTACCAGCGGTACTCTACAGTGCTCCAGTTGTTCCGGAGCCTCACTTCCGCGGTACTATTTTGTGTATGTATATTCGGGCACAGCAGTACCCGGCCCTTTCTATGTATAAGTGTACTATGTCTAGAGGCTCGTAGACAGATATGCCCAGTCAGTCAAGTACAGTTAGATATATGGTGTGTTGGCATTTTAATGTTGTTGTATAAAGTGATAACGAAGTTTACTAGTCTATGTTCATAATGATGCTGCTAATGTTAATGTTAAAAAAAAAATATATGGCACAGTTCCTACGGCCCGCTGAGAAGTAAAGGTAAAACGATAGATAAGGGGTGCTCGGTACAAGTATCGGGTACTCATCACGGCCCCTAGTCGGGTCGTGACAATTAACTGCAATATTCTTTTACATAGCTATAAATACATATACAGTGATGGTGATCAAATACACAGAGAAAATTTATCTCAATCCTTTCTTCTTAATTTGATTCCTTTATGGTATCAGAGCAATGATAGTATTCACTCTCTTCTTTTTTTCTCTATTCGTCTTCTTCATCTTGTTTCTTCGTGAAAATGGGTGAACAAACTTCTGAGACTATGGGTGAGAAATCTTCATCCTTTCTTTATTTCACCCTCAAATTACCCAGGAACTCTCTTAGTTAACACTGTTTTTTATGGGAAAAGTTTTGGGGGATGAAAAAGGGCTATGTGGATTGTTTTGACTGCTAAAAACAAAGCAGATGGAACTACTGCTGAACCTGCTGTTGGATCTGACCTTCATTCTGCTTGGTCCAGATCCAATAACATGGTGATTTCATAGTTATTAAACTCACTCTCCAGGGACATTTCTAACAGTGTGCTATATTGTCACACTGCTAAGAACATCTGGACTGAATTAGAAACCAGATTTGGGCAAAGTTCTAGGACTAGATTGTATCAACTCCAGAAGGATTTGAGTGACCTTGTCCAGGGGTCATCTGATATGGCTGGGTACTTTACCAAAATCAAGAGACTCTGGATACTGTGGATTCATTCATCCCATGTTCTTGTGCTTGTTCCTGTGGGGCAAAAGAAAAGAATGTCAAATTCAAACAAGATGAAAGACTAGTGAAGTTTTTAATGGGACTTAATGACTCTTTCTGTGGTGCTAGAGGAAACATACTTATGATCTCACCATTACCCACCATTGCTAATGCTTATGCATTGTTGATTCAAGAGGAAAAACAAAGGGAGATGTATAAAACTCCTAGATACCCTGGTGAATCTTCCTCTTTTGCTGTTGTTCAGCTGAACACCACAGGACAAAGGACTTTTACCACTGATTTCAGAGCTCAAAGAGGATACAATGACAATAAGAATTCTGGACTTGTTTGCAAGTACTGTAAGAAACCTGGCCACTCTATTGAAAAATGCTATAAACTACATGGTTTTCCTCCTAATTGCAAGTTTACTAAGCAAAGAAACTACCAGAAATTAGCTTAGAGTAATGCAGTGTCCTACAATGATGAATTTGTTGAGCCTTTTCTTGGCATTGCTCAGTCTAGTGAGCAAGGAAAACTGCTTAGTCCTGAGCAATTGACACAAATCATGCAGATGCTATAACAGGTGAAAACAAATAATCAATCCTACAGTTCTAATGTCATAGCTAATGCAAGTTGTGCTGGAATAAGTTTGAGCCCTTTCTTTTTAAATTATAAGGTTGATATTACAAAAATCACTAACAAAACTTGGTCAACTGATTCTGGGGCTTCAAAACACATGATTTACATCAAAGAATTTTTTATCAATATGAAATCACTTCCCTATCCTGTCTATGTTGAATTACAAAATTCTCAAAGAGTTTCAGTTTCTCAGTTTGGTTCTGTCAAGTTGTTTTCAAACGTGACTACCTACAATGTTTTGTTTATTCCTAGTTTTCATTTTAATATTTTATCTGTCCATAGACTTTGCCAACAACTTTCTAGCTTTAAGATTTTTTCTCCCTTTCACTGTTTAAAAGGACTATATGTGCTCAACAATAGGAATCCAGAAGCTCCACTCTTGCCTAGGTCTAGTTTTAAGTCACCTAGTTATGTTGTTGATTCCCTAAAGGATGTATCATCCAGTTTTAGTTGTAATTCTTTTTCGGATGTTAAGAGTAGATTATGACACCATAGATTGGGCCATATGCCTTTTTCAAATATGAAGAATATTAATGGAATTCCTTTCGGTGTTTGTTCTAAATTTTTGACTCCTTGTTCTGTTTGTCTATTAGCAAAGCAAAGTAATTACCTTTTCCTAACAACCATATATCTTCCAAGCAATGTTTTGATCTTATACATATTGATACATGGGGACCCTATAAGATACCTACTTATGATGTTTATAAGTATTTTTTGACCAAAGTTGATGATTTTAGTAGGTGTACTTGGACTTTCCTTCTATCTACTAAATCTAATGCATTCCCTATTCTAAAATATTTCCTTGTCATGGTAGAAAGACAATTTGCTAAGAAAGTGAAAGTAATCAGGTCTGATAATGCTTGGGAATTGGGTTCTAGTACAGAAACATCTTCTTTTTTATCCAGTTAAGGAATAATTCATCAAACCTCTTGTGTAGCCACACCACAACAAAATGGCGTAGTTAAAGGAAACATAGGAATTTGTTAGAGGTATGTAGGCTTTACTATTCCAATCTCACTTACCACCTAAGTTCTGGGGTGATTGCCTTATGACAGCCACATATTTGATTAATAGGTGTCCTACAAGAATTTTATCTTTTAAAACTCCTTATGAGAAATTATTTGATCATCCTCCTTCCTATTCTCATTTGAAATGTTTAGGTTGTCTTTGTTTTGAATACACATTATCCAATGGAAGAACTAAACTAGAACCTAGAGCACAAGCCTGTGTATTTCTTGGTTATCCTTTTGGACAGAAAGGATACAGACTCTTCAATTTACAGTCTCAGAAATTCTTAATTTCTAGAAATGTGGTATTTCATGAGAACATCTATCCTTTTAATTCCATTCACATTGACAGTCCTATTTTTCCTCTCCGTGACACAGTTAACAGTCCTACACTAGATATTCCCACATTTTCTAATGATTCAATTCCATCTACCAATTCCCATAATCCACCCAGCACACCACTCATACCACAATCTCCTACTACTCTTCCTACATCATTGCCTTTGTCACCTAACTCATCTTCTCAAGACCTTAACACATCTGATCCTTTTATACCTATTTTTGAGTCTGAAACTTCCCTAAGGAGATCTACTCAGATCAGTCAATACCCCAGCTTATTTACAAGATTACATATGCAATGCCATTCATATTTCCAATGTTGCTTCTTCATGTTTTAATTCTTCTGTTTCTCCTTCTCATTTTTCTTTTAATACCTTGTCTCCAACTAACAAAAATTACCATAACTCTATTTCTCAAATTTTTGAACCAAAATGTTTTTCTCAAGCTATTTTATACCCTGGTTGGAGATGCTATGACAAAGGAACTCGAGGCTTTGATCACAAATGACACTTGGGAAGTTGTACCCCTGCCTACTGGAAAGAGGGCATTACCTTCAAAATAGGTATATAAAGCTAAGCTCGACTCTAATGGTACTTTAGAGAGATTAAAAGCCAGACTAGTGGTACGTGGTGATATACAAGAGGAAGGTATCGACTTTACTGAGACTTTCACTCCAGTAGTCAAAATCACTACAATTAGATGTGTACTTGCAGTTGCCATTAAAAGAGGATGGGGACTTTATCAGTTGGATGTTAATAATGCATTTATTCATGGGGATTTAGCCGAAGAAGTGTACATGAAGTTTCCAGCAGGGTTACAAGTCAGTGATCCTACTTTTGTTTGTCGATAATAGAAGTCTTTATATGGGCTCAAACAAGCCTCTCGACAGTGGTATTCAAGATTAACGTCAGCTTTGAGCTACAAGGGTTTTCATCATTCTTTAAACGAATATTCATTGTTTTACAAATGTTCTGGTTCATCTATTTCTCTTATTGTAGTCCGCGTGGATGATATTTTGCTCACGAGTAACAACAAAGAAGAACTTGATGAATTAAAATCATTTCTTGACAAAGAGTTTAAGATAAAGGATTTGGGGAACTTACACTATTTTTTGGGGATTGAGATCATTCGTGAACCCCAGGGTCTCATACTTAGTCAAAGGAAGTTCATTTTGGAACTCCTTGATGAATACCATTGTCACGATCTGAATCCTGCTTCATCGCCTTTGGACCCTACTCAGAAATTGACAGCCAAGATGGACTCTTCGTTACCAGATCCGACTGTTTATTGTCGATTGATTGGGCAATTGAACTTCTTGACACATACTTGACCAGATCTGTGCTTTTCAGTACAATATCTAAGTCAATATATGCGATCTCCACACCATGGCCATCTTGCTGCTGCTAAGAATGTTCTTCGTTACCTACTCTTCGACCCTAGATTAGGAATTTTCTCAACAGCTCTCCATCCTTCAAATTGCTTGCTTTTTACGAATCAAACTGGGCCACTTGCCAAGACTCCAAACATTATGTGAGCGGATTTTTTATTAGCATGGGTGGTAGTTCCATCTCTTGGAAGTCTAAGAAATAGTCGTCGATTTCAGTATCATCGGCGGAAGCCGAATACAGATTGATGCGCAGGGTAGTTGCCGAATTAACTTGGCTCGTTCGTCTTTTTTGAGATATGTCCCTTTCACCCTCACTTCCTATTTCTCTTCACTCAGACAGCCAAGCTGCCATACATATCGCAAAAAATCCTGTCTTTCATGAACGGACGAAGCATGTTTCCATTGATTGTCACTTCGTCCATCAACAATATCTCTATGGTCTCTTTTTTTTTTTCATCCCTTCTTCATCACAAGTAGCAGATTTGTTTACAAAACCACATCCGGGTCGATCTGATCATTTTCTTTTGAAGAAGTTGAGGGTTCGTACACCACCCTCCAACTTGAAAGGGGGTAATGGAGTAGACGATAACCATGGAGAAATGAAGAATAAGGTGTGTTTGAGCTAAGGTGTGTTTGGTTTGCTGTTCATGGAAAATGAAAAAGAGTAAAGTGGTTTGGGACCATTTTATTCATACAGGTCCTTTCATCATACACAAGAAACCAACCAGAAGCTTCATAATGTTTCATCTATGTAAATATTTAGCCTTTTATTTTATTTCTTAGTATTTGTAAATATTAGTTAGTTACACACATACAAATAGGAGTAGGACACCTGTATAGGTTATTAATAGCAATATTCTTTTACATAGCTATAAATACATGTACACTGATGGTGATCAAATACAGAGAGAAAATTTATCTCAATCCTTTCTTCTTAATTTTATTCCTTTAGAATATATAAATTAGTCAAATCATATCATTAGTTTTCAAATATAACTTGAAATACTTGATTGATTGAATGAATAAATAAACCATAATCAATTAACATATTACCGTTTTATCCATTGTAGAAGATTCTCCTCAGTAGTTCTTTCCTTGCAGAAGTCGAGCAATAGATCATGAAGGTGGCATCCTTTGACCTTATCATTTGAACTGGTCCTCTGAGCAACCACCACTAGATTTCTTCCAATAAGATTCTCCAAGTAACCTTTTGCTATATCCTCCAAACTCTTGCCTTCACAACTTTTTACAAATCCTTCTGAGATCCATAATCTTGTTAAAACTACTCCAAAATAAAGAAAGCATGATCTAAGATGATCGGGTAAATTCTGATAACTCTGTTCAATAACCATCTTTGAGTCACCTTGAATGTGAGAACCTAAATTCTCAGCACTTTTTCCCAATATTCTTCTTTCTTCTCCATCTCTTTGAGAATATTGGCCACCAAAGCAAGTGAAAGAGGGAGTTTTCCACACATTTCTACAATCCTTTGGCTAACATCTATGAGGAGGGGGGAGAAGCTTTTTCCACCAAAAAATTCCTTTCCTAGCAACTTCCAACTTTCATCCTTGGTAAACCTACGAAGATGAAGGGGATCACTATGAACACTAGCATATTTGGCAACTTCATGATGTCGCATTGTTAGAATGATTCTACTTCTGTTATTGGCATCTGGAAAACAACCTCTTAAATCATCCCAAGCACTACTTTCTCACACATCATCAACAAGGATAAGGTACCTTCTGGGCAATAAAGTTTTGCGAAGCATATCGGCATCTTTACATTCAGAATCCTTACCAACAACATCAAGTAGCAAGGAAAATAATAAGTCCGTATATGCAGTGGCGGAGCCAGAATTTTCATCTAGGAGGTTCAAAAAAATGAAGAAGTAAATACACGAAGAAGCCAAGGTAATTCAGCGTCTACTATATATACATAAAAAAATAATTTTAACCTTGTATATACACTGTAATCTTTTACCGAGTGTGAACCCCTGGAGCCTACCTAGCTCCGCCCCTGCGTATATGAATATACTTGAGACACACAACACTGTGCACGAATATCAAATTGAGAGACAACTGAACTGTCAGAATAGAGTCTGTAAGCCAAAGTCATCTTACCTTGGGCCGGCCTGCCGTGAATTGAGATAACATCTTGCTCTTAGTAATTTATCTCATAATTTTTTATTACATCCTCAAACCCATAATTTCTTCATTCACGCTTGGTGTTCTTGGCAATTGTAATGAAGTATGAGCAGTGCCAGTCTTCATTGTATCTGATAATGTGAAGTTGAGAAGATATTCTAGTCAATTCCTACTCAAAAGCGGAAAGAAATAACTTCAACATCTGGAAGATCAAGATCATGGCGTTGTTACGGAGAGAAGGATCAATCTATGCTTTGGACGACTCATATCCCGAAAATATGAAAGAGGACAAGAAGCAGAAGATTGAGATGGATGCGTTTAACACAATTCAATTATCTTTATCAGACAACGTGTTATGTGAAGTCAGTACCGAGAAAACAGTTGCGAGTTTGTGGAAGAAACTTGAATATCTCTACCAGAAGAAATCAGTAACAACTAGAATATTGTTAAGGTAATGTTTACACACCTTCAAGATGAAGACAGGTACAACTTTACAGGATCATCTTGATACTTTTAATGAATTGGCTATGGATCTTACTCATGCTAATATTAAAGTGGGAGATGAAGAACTAACGCGCACTCTAGTGTTTTCACTATCACCGGCGTATAAAGACGTAGTTAATTCAGTGATGTACAGTAAGGAGGTGATCACGTTACAGACGGTAAGAAATGCATTGAATTTAGATGAATTAAGAAACCATGTCAACAATAGTGAGAAAGAGTGTTACACCCCGTACTTGCAGAGAAGCAGTGATCAAATTGAGCATAAGTATGTTGAACTATGGTTAAGTAAAATAACTTTGGAGTATAAGTGATGAAGCATTATTAAGTATATTTTTTATGAGTAAAGAATGCATATGAGGAATTTTGGAATGTCCTATAAGGAATTGAGTGGAAGGAGTTGAGTTAGTATGACTTTGGAAAAAGATGAGCGTTACTTTGAACAACAAAGTATGAGCCAACTTGGGGAAAGAATATATTTTAGGATATGAGGAGTTTTGAAGTAAATAAAAAGCTTAAATTAAAGTTCATGAAGTCTAGTTTTAACGCAACAAACCGCTCATTGATACGACATCAGAGTACAGAATTATGAATGTTACAAGTCAGGCTGACAGAGCAGAAACGAGCAGCTATAGTGCGCGGAAAGTTCTAGGTCGGTGCCAACCGACTCTAGAGCACTATAAAAAAGGGTTTAACCCTTATTTCTACATCCAAACCCCCCAAAACATATCCCAAATCCTCTAGAACATTCCCCCAACTTCCACAACATGCACATATATTCTTAAAAGTCTATATGACAATTTTGGTCATTTTTATTTCATTTTTAACATAACCCCAAGTCCTAGAAGCCTCTCCAAATATATTCCAACATATTTTCAAGCCTAAACCAAGGATCAAAGTGAAGATTAAAGTGGTTAGGGGTTCCAACTGAGGTCTACACTTGTCTCCCCTTCTTGAAGATGTTTGGGTGAGTATTTTAAGGTGGAGTAATCATGGAATTGAAGTGTTCTTGAATTTTGAGGTAAGATTTCATCTTAGTTGCATGTTTATAAGTTTGTTTGGTAATTATGTTAATATTTAAGGAGAAGAAAATTGGAGGAAAAGTTCAAATATACATTTGATGATATTTTGAGTTGTGAATTAACTTGAGTTATAATTATCAGTATGTTTTGAGCATAATCTTTTATGAGGGATAATAATGATGTTAAGGAATTGTCATATACGAGGGTATAAGGGGTTTTATGAAGTTGTGGTTATGGATTAATTATGAAAATAAGTTTTGGGATTAAATTGAGTATAGTTTGAATGTAATCTTTTGATTATGGATGTTCCGACAACTAATAGCACGTTGAGTTGATTTTAGGACATCAAAGAGTGGTAAGAAATCTGTGTTTACAGCCCTTACTCCTCTCTTGCAAACTTTGTACCACTTTTTTTAACAGAAAAAGGCCAAATATACCCTTCGTTATACTTTGAGTCCAAACCATTATACCCCTCCCCTCTATTTGTTCTTCCACCACTAACCCTCTGCCATTATTACCACCAATTGGACCTTAAGATCGACTTAGGCTAAATATGTTTATTCTATGAGCTTGTCTTTGACTCTTTCTGCTATGATCTTTTCTAACTAGTTACCAGGGGCGGAGCCAGGTAATGGCTAGGGGGTTCATTGGAACCCCCTTCGCCAAAAATTACCCTGTATATACAAGGTTGAATTATTTTTTCTGTATATATAATAGATGTTGAGTTCCCTTAGCTTCTTCGTTTGTTTACTACTTAATATTTTTCAACCCCCTTAGTGAAAATCCTGGCTCTGCCACTGCCAGTTACAGGTCTGATACTATATTAGTTCAACCTACTAACATATATTGCTCCTTTAAATGTTTTGATGAAAACTAGCAACAGAACTGGACCTCAACTTTCAAATTTTCCATCTGAAACTTGGTCATTGGGTCACTTGCCACTTCTCATGAATCTTGAGTAGCTGTATGTTTTCTTTGCTGTAACGCTTTATATTGAGATAGTTCAACTGAAAAAACAATTGCTATCTGATAAAGCCTGTCGACAACGGTATAATTGGACCCAATGTACAACGAAAGATATATTTGGCCCTTTCCCAATAGTATAAGGGTATATTTGGCTGTTTTCCCTTTTTTCATCCATTTTGCGGATTAGGCTTAAAGAAGATGAAAATATCAACATAACATAATAGCACGAGATGAGATTGAAAAGTTTGATGCATCTAATAGAGATTTTTTTGTAGTGAAGGGCTCATCCTGATGTAACGACAAATCAACATAGAAAGATAACCTAGAAAACTTAATCTAATTAACTAGTCAATCAAGTGGATGAGTAATTGCTAATTAATCCTCAGAGTCTTATAATATTGGATCTAGGTGAGAATAGTCATTGATGAGGAACTAGGTGGTTCTTGGTTTCTCAGAGAAGAGCAAAACCATGGAATTGTCTCATGAGATACTTCGAAGAATTTGTGTCTTCTTCATGTTGCTTTCTATGGTGCTTTTGTGCAACCTTTTTCTTCGCTACTCATATTAATATCTTTGTTCTTGGTTTTTCTAATATGGGAGTTTGGATAATACATCAATTTATTTACATTACGAATGAGAAAAAACTATAGCAATTTTAATCAAAAGACAATCAGATGATATTAGTTATACCATTTTAAAATATTTATACTTATTAGCATGGGATACACGTGCAACCAGAGACAAGTGTTATAGAAAAAGTAGAAAGCCTCAACGAGAAAAGTTAAAAAACTAAAGTAGTCATATAAAAATCTGACCTTCAGAAGAAAAAAACAAAATGCTACGTTGAATCGGATCAATGGGAAGAATCGTTTCATCTTCCAATAGTTATTATAGGGTGCTGATGTTGAGGAGTCCGGAACCAAAATAACCTCAGAAAAAAGTTTTTGAACCAAACTACCCCAACAAATAAAAAAAAGTTACAAAACTGCCTTTAGCGCAGTAAATTACTGCGCTAAAGCACTTAACGGTGATGGCATTGTTAACTGCTTTAGCGCAGTTATTTACTGCGCTTAAGGGGTCCCCTTTTTTTTTGGCCCTTTTGGTTAACCCCTCTTTCATTACACCTTTTAACGTACTTTGACCATAGATTAGTTATGCTTCGGGACCCCAAGACTTCAATATTATACAGAACCCTACTTATTTTTGTGCAATTAATAAGGTAGGCTCAATACATCAAGGATATGAAAATCTTCGTATGGCCGTTTTAGTGGTTGAAAAGTGCTCTAACGCCATTTTTGTTTGAAGGCTTGGTGTCATTAGCTTTAAGTTCTTTACGAATACTTAAATTTAAATTTAAGTTTACTATTTTTTAGTCAAAATTGCAGCATTCATACAAATCTCAAAATAATTAAATTGCATCATTCATAACAATATGAAAATACTGAAACTTGTTCATTAACAAGAAACTCAAACTTTTTAAAATACAATCATCAAAGAAAGAAAAAAAAAACTTAAAAAACATTCATCAATTAATGCCCTTAAATTGATCTTCCGCAACCAGCGCGAGATGTGCCACCACCGCAAGATGTGCTACCACCACTGCTAGATCTACTACCACGAAAGTTTCCTCCACCACGAGAGGTACTTCCACCACGAGAGGTACTTCCACCACGAGATGTAGTTTGACTACCATGTCGTAAGCTTGCGCTTATCATGACCAACATAATTGCAAAATGAGCACTTTCGAGTGAATCTCCCTGGTGGAACATCCATTTCATTATGAATATAGAAGTATGCTTTCTTTTTGAACTTATGGATAAATGTTTTATTTGCAACCATTGAAAATGGATCCGGTGGCCAATAACTCTCATTACCAAGTGAGTAGAACCTTCCAGCATACGTTCTTGCATAATTATCAACTGTATATTCCTCAGCCATGTACTCGGAGGCATTCTTTCCCATTGCGATAAAACACTTGAAGGCATGAGAACATGGCATGTGATATGATTACCACTTGTCGCATGTGCATGTTCTTGGAATCTCACAAATTGTGTGGGTGTTACCTCCTTTACCTTGGTGTACATTTGTTGTGAGTTCAAATATGCGCTCTGCAGAGTTGTACTCTATCCAGTCATGTTGTTGAGCCTTATATTTGTGGTACTCAAACAGTTGTGACGGTTTTGGCATCTATCTTAGACCTGCTGCTGCATATGGTTTGGCCTCTTTTGATCTATTGACGAACCGCTCCACAATCTGCTTAAAAGTCATTCTCACCATTGCGAAGATGGGTAGTCCCCGTGCAGATTTCAACAAGCCATTGAATGACTCAGAGCTGTTTGTTGTCAGCATACCCCATCGCCTACCTTTATTCTGATGTATTGTCCATTTGTATTTATCAATGGCATTCAACCAGTGGAAGACTTCCTCATTCGCCCGCCTAATAATGTCCATCTGCAGGTTAACCTTCTTCTCCTTATACTTCATTGCAGCCGCCTATATCTAATTGCAAAGTGCTGGGATTCGATATGCCTTTTGGAAGTTTGCCTTCAAATGCCTTAAACAATAGTGATGGTAGGCAAAAGGCGGCTGCCACCCCAGCAAATTGAACATATTGTGCAATATGCCAGCATTTCTGTCTGAGATCATATTCCCATGCGATCCTTAATAATGTGTTGCCTTAAGTAGTCTAAAAACATATCTCACGTACTAATGCTCTCATTAGCTGCAATTGTAAAATCTAGAGGGAATATAGCTCCATTTGCATCCATTCCCACTGCAATTAGCAGCTTTATGTCGTATAACCCGTACACATATGTTCCATCTATTGATATTACAGGCCGACAATGAGAAAAACCATCAATGCATGGTTTGAATGCCCAAAACACAAACACAAAAATATTACCGAGCACACCAGGCTTCGATTTGAGCTTCCATTCAACAATAGTACCATGATTGAAATGTTGTAGAGCCGCCATGTATCTCGGAAACATCTTAAAAGAGTCTTCCCAATTATCGTAGACTATCTCATGTGCACACCTAAGCCCAAGATATGCCTTCCCCCTACTAACAATTTTGCTATATACTTTCAGGACGGCTGTAATACAATCTTTAATAGGGAACCTGAAAAAGTTGAAAAATCAGCATATAGCAACGAGGAACATTATATTAACACCAAAAATAAAATAAACATAGGCGAAGGGGATACCTTGGGTTTTTTCCATTGTCGCTAACTAACACACGAGCAATCATATTAGTATCTAGATTGCAATGATCATCTGGGAGGTCACCCATATCACAAGTGTGCTTTGTGTAGAACTTTGAAATAGTCCACATCTTTTCAACAGTTTCCTTACCGTGGAGCATCCATTCGCAGCCTTGATATTTTCGCTTGCAGACCAATCGCCAAAGTTTTCGTGTGAAATCGTCAACTTTAAACTCCCTCATCCCCCGGATGCAATAAATCTTAACAGCCCTTTGCAATGATTTTTTCGAGCTGAAAATCATGCCTTTTTCAATATGAGCCTTTTGTTTTGAAAGATCCACTGGCTCTTTCCACAAACTTTGTCGAATATGATCATCATCCCTAGTAAAGACAAAGGCATCTGGGCAATCTTGAAGATGATCAAGATAGGAATGCCACTGAATCGGGGTCGACTCTTGCTGTTGAAATTAGCTTTGCGGCTGAACCGGAGTTGACTTTTGCTGTTCAAATGCTTGCTGTGAATTCAGTTCCTCCTGGTGTGTCGGACTGTTCATCATGTCTTGCAACAGTTCTACTTGATATTGAGGATTGGTTCCAACATGAACCTCATCGTCACTTTTCTCATCGCCACTTTCCTCCGCATTAAGTATTTACTCACTATCGCAAGATGATGTCACTATATAATTCAGATAATCCAGACCATCCA
Organism: Lycium barbarum; assembly: GCF_019175385.1. Classification (NCBI taxonomy): domain Eukaryota; kingdom Viridiplantae; phylum Streptophyta; class Magnoliopsida; order Solanales; family Solanaceae; genus Lycium; species Lycium barbarum. Next base: position 130,462,610 of record NC_083341.1, read on the forward strand.
TAGCGGGTCTTTGCCTATAATTTGGTGCAACCACCACATTCTCCCTACATAAGAAATTAGAGTATTTTAACTACTACACATAAAATAATACTATTGATGTTAAAAAAAAAATAGACGTATCGATAGTAATTAACTGCACCGAAACTTAAGGAAGGACCATCGTTTTGAGTAGTAGGATAGGCTGAGGATGTTCCAACCTGATTCATCCATACCGATTGAGGAGACCATCTGATATGATTCATATCAGGTATATAACCCCTAAATAATATAATCGACATCATTAGTAGCATTCAAGTGCCACTACACATAATAATAATAATTATAATATTGTAAAAAATGAATATTTACCACTGCCCATCAAATTGCTGACTTAAACTATCCAGAGGCATTTGGCTCGTTAAAATGCCTTCATAAGTACTCATGTCAGGGTAATTGTGTTCATAAGTAAGTTCCGCTTGAGTGACTTCGGCCTGAATTCTAGACGGGGCTTCCCGACGATGTCTATTTTGGGTTTCCCAAGGAGCCCTAGCCATGAATTCAAGTCGATTAATAGGGACCTTCTCTACGTACATTTCAAGGACGTTTAAAGTTATGCATTCCCTATTATCATAAGGTGCCTTCAAATAATCAGTCAAAGAACCATCGTCTTGAATGTACCACTGTCCATAACTAGTTATACCTTGCGGTGTAAATGACATTGGATATTTTTCAATTATATTTAAATCAAAATCACTCCTACTAACTTGTAGTCTATTATACAAGGCTTGGGGTAGTTTTGAGAATTTTAAGTCAAGTGAAAACTTAGCATGGTATTTTGGGGGAGAATCATAGCACAAATTATTTTCCTCGAATATAATTTGTCCGTCCCAGAATAAAGAAACTCTAATTTAGGAGGAATACAAAATGCAAAAACTGGATGAAACTTAGAATTTGTGTCTAATTTAGGAGGCATACAAAATGCAAAAACTGGATGAAACTTAGAATTTTTTCTCTCATTTGAACTCTATATTAATAAGATTTGAAGTTTGAATATTGAACCAACGCATGCATGAAATTAGTGTGTCTTGCAGTGTTACGTCAAATCAAATTAAGTACGGAATGTTGCATAACGCATGAATTAACCATGCTATGTCAGTCCCTGGCAGAATAGCGCAGTAAAATACTGCGTTATTCTGACATAACGCTGTAAATGACTGCGTTATACTATCATAACGCAGTATTTTACTGCACTATACCACTGCAATATGTTGTCACCAAAACTGTCATACAGAAAAACGTCCTAATTCGAATCAAACTTTAAGTGTTATATAACGTAATTTGACGAATAGTTACCAACCACACAAAATTGAGTTACTATATCATTTTTTGACCAATTTAGAGATATTAGTCATGTTATATCGTTCACTTCAGAAAACATATTCGACGCAATGGGTAGGACATGGGAATTGGGTGAAGATTTTGAATACTCAAACAACCCTAACAATAGATTCAATCGAGAATACAATAATAAAATGAGAGAGGAGTGAGATTTGCATGTTAGGGAAGCTGCAGCACTGGAGCAATAGTTATCGCCAGTAGGACTTAAACGCCCAAAAAAACGTGCTATATCAATGCCTCGTGGAACTCCACAAGAGTATAATTTTGCTCTTAACCGTTTACGTGAAGAGAACAATCGGATCCAAATACGTTACCTTAGGGTAGAATATGGTGTACATGGTAGCACAAGATTTAGATCCAAGTGGGATTCGGGCTGTGAGATGTCCGATGAAGATTAATATTTTTTATATAAAGTAAGTAGGTAGGGTCATAAAGACTCCTCCTCCCCCCCAACTAGGAGTACACGGGGGTTTACAACTATATAAGTAACACTTTCTTTTGTTATTAGACTACAACATATTCAATGTCGAGTAGTAGAAACTCAGCTTGGTCTTTACTCCTTCCAAAAGAACCAAATAGCAGTGATGATGAGAGTTCAAATCATAGCAGTTTTTCGAGCGATACTAGTGATTTCAAACTAGATGAGCTAACCCCACCTTCTTATAGAGCGTAATGATGATTTCTGCAGTGTGAAATATTCAGATCCGCGCGAATATTATGGCGATTTACGTCGAGAATGGTCACATCGGCTTGCCGAATCAGAACGTCTTGTTCGTGACTTGAAAAATCTCAACGCTCCAATCCTAACAAGGTACTCCATAACCATGCCTTAAGTAGGTCCAGAAACTTGCGAGCTTGCCGTGCAAAGGATTAGAAAAGAAAACAACAGAATGCTGGCAAGACGATGTGGATTTTACATGCTAAAATTGGCCGAAGAACAAACATCATCAACCGGTAGAAAAGTAACATCTACTGAAAAAAGATGTGTCTTAAGAAACAGCCAATATTTTTCTGAGGACGATATTGAGAACTTGTATTCTGATGATGATTAAAAATGTTGTGATTTTAGTTTTAAGTTTAATTTATGATGATGCTGTTATTTTGAAAAATATTAGTATATTTAGTTTTTCATCAACTCAAGGGCATGAATTGATGATTGTATTTTTACTAGTTTTGGTTTATTATTAATGAACAAGTTTAAGTATTTATAAAAAACTTAAAGCTAATGACACCAAGCCTTCAAACAAAAATGGCGATCGAGCACTTTTCAACTACTAAAACGGCCATCCGAAGATTTTCTTATCCTTGATGTATTGAGCCTACCTTATTAATAGCACAAAAATAAGTAGGGTTCTATATAAAATATTGAAGTTTTGGGGTCCCGAAGCATGATTAATCTATGGTCAAAGTACGTTAAAAAGTGTAATGAAAGAGGGGTTAACCAAAAGGGCCAAAAAGGGGGGGGGGGGGGGACCCCTTTAGCGCAGTAAATTACTGCGCTAAAGCAGTTAACGGTGCCGTCCCCGTTAAGTGTTTTAGCGCAGTAATTTACTACGCTAAAGCCAGTTTTGCAACTTTTGTTTTTTGGGTAGTTTGGTTCAAAAACTTTTTTCTGAGGTTATTTTGGTTCCGGACTCGATGTTGTGCAAAATTTTCAGTTATTGTTTACATTTTTGTCCTTTCAACATCCACTGGTAATCCAACTAATATAAAAACTTATGGCTCTTTCAACATCCATTGTGATCCTTATCTCTTATTTAATACTACTCTTTAATGAACCAGTAAAGATTATACTACCTTACCCTCGAATCTCCTTAAAGAAACGAAGATATGCATACATCAGCATTACAACTTTTATTTTCTTCATTCTTTTTCAAGAATATTTGTATTTTGACCAACGATTGTGAATTAAGGGTGGCAACTTCAACATGAAAATAATTGCAGACTTATGAATTAAATAATGAGGGCGGAAAAAGGGGGCGCCTTCACCTAAACACAAGGTGTCGTCTTATTACTACTATATATAAGGAACAATTAAAGGACTTTTGTAGTTCTCACAAAAGTTTCCAAATTAATGTCAAACTTTTCAATTAATTATTTTTAGGTCCTTTTTTATTTTATAAGATAATTTTTTCAAGAATGTAATTTTAGCCTAATAAAAAAGTTATGGACAATTTTATACGTCGCCTTTGAAATCTATAATTTATTATAAATACATAAAGTAATTTTTTTTAAAGGATGCCATATAGTGTTGAAAATGAAGACAATGTCATCCATTGAGATCGAGTTATCTTTAAAATCTCTTGTTTGGTTAACTAAATTTAATTTTTTTTTTAGTATGGAGAATAGATGAAGAATTAAATTTTATTGAATCTTGAGGTTCAATTTAATAAATATAGGTTATTTCTTGAATTTCATCTGAAAATAAGGTGAAAAATCACATTTAACAAGCATAAACCCTTGACGCAAGATAATGAATGAAAATTTAATAAATGTCAAAACAAATCGATTTTTATCTATGAATAAAATCACATGCTCACAAATTCACAAAAAGATGAAAATATTTTTTTGATTTATGAGCTTTGCAATTTGTAATTATCATACTTTATCATAATCAATGTCAGTGTAAGATATCGAGTCATTGCGTCCCTTGAGAATTGCTAATTTTTCTACTTAACTTTCTTCCTCATAAATAAATTTTTCATTTATAATCATCTAATTGTGTGGCGAAGAAACCTTAGTAATTATAAAACTTATCAATAAGATATCATTAACCTGCAAATACATTATATTAAATATGCGGTAGAAAATGTGTCACGTTATACGTATTTAATAAGAATTTCTATTTTTATATTTTGAGTTCGGGTCCGGACTTAGCACGAACCTTCCGTAAATAATTAATTATTACAAATGAGGATGATAATATATATATATATAGAGAGAGAGAGAGAGAGAGAGAATCGATGGATTAACCTGTAAATTCCTAAGTTTTAAAACGGCCGTTTTAATGTTCAAATAATAAAGGACGATGTTGGCCGTGGTTACCGGGGTGTGGTTAAAGAAGACTGTTATTAAGAACAAAAGTTAAGAGAAAGAGATGAACAGTATAACAAGATTCGTGACTGAATAAAATCCAGATTAAGATTTAAAAAAAAAAAGTACTGTTCATAATACTATTCACTTTTTACTGTTTATGGTACTTTTCACTTTTTACTATTCATAAAAAAATTAGTAAAGATATTAAAGAACACTTAGGTCACTTACAAACAGTATTTAGACTATTTGTAGAAAATGGAATAATAATTAGTAAGAAAAAAATGAAATTATGTAAAACTTATATAAACTTTTTAGGAGTAATACTAGGAGAGGGTAAAATAAAGTTACAACCTCATATAGTCAAAAAAGTTTTAGAAATGTCAGATAAGTTAGACAATGTTAAGGAATTAAACTAGATTCGTGACTAAAAGAAATCACTCTTTTTTGGCTATATATATATATATGTGTGTGTGTGTGTGTGTGTGTAAGTGAAATAATCAGACAGACGTAGTAGAAGAAATAGTTATGATAAGACAAAAGGCTGAAAGATTCGTTGAATAAAGCAACGGCTAGCAGACATTTGCAGAAAAAGAAGGCTTTATTAAAAGCAACTTTAATAAAGCAGCTACAGTAAATGGACAGATCAGCTAACAGACGAGTAAATAAAGTTTCTTTTGAAAAAAGTTCACGTGACGATGGGGCCCAAAGAGCACCCGGCTGAACTCAAGAGATTCTTTAGCATTTTGAAATCCGGAGTTAAAGTCCGCCAGACGCTTATAAATAGCAGCATTTGTGGAAAAGCAAAGACATCACCAACAAGAGCATCAACCACCTCTCTCTAGAAAATTTCCATATTCCCCTTCTCTTTCATCAAATGCTCCAATCCCTTGCTCAGTCAAAAACCTGTGTAATATAAACCCCTACTGTAAATCAGTATTAAATTTTTAAGAACTATCCCTAGTGTGAAGTAGTTTTTTGGAGTTCCCCGAAAGTTTATATATATATATATATATATATATGGGTTTTGCTAACCTACAACATGAAGGTTGTACGATAGCAATGTACCCATCTTTTAGTTCACAAAAATACCCTTACCACCTCTTAAATATATGGGCTTTCTTGTCTTTTACCCCAAATTCCGCCAATTTTCAGAATCTTGTTACTCCTCCTTCACTCACTACCTTATCTCTCTTGGAAACCATTTCTGTCCATTTACTTTCACACAGCACAAAGGAAAACATCATCTTCTTCATATACATCTTTCCAAAATAGAAACACTTCCATGGTTTGGTTTCCTCTAATTGGTGATTAACAAAATATATACAAATAATAAATTGAATCACTGTTTCTACCGTTTTGGACTTTTGGGTCTTGGAATTGTGCGGAGGAAATTTAGATTTTTTAAGTGAATCGATTTAGTATTGATTCACTCGTTTGGGGGACCAGCTTGTAAGGATGAGCATCGGGATGGGGGTGTGGAAGATTGGGTCTAGGAATGTTTGGAGGGAAATTAGGAATTTTGATGGAAAGACCAAAATGGCCCCTGAAAGTCCCTATTTTAATTAACTAATAGGGGTATTTTTGTGAACTAAAAGACGTGACCATGTGCTTTGTGGAAAAAAGAATTACAATTGAACAATATGTCTAACATTAATGTGGAAAATGAACAAGAAAAATTAGATCAATGAAAGTGAAATGTGTCCCATTTGACCGGGCAATAGAAATGAAAGTTTCCACTTTTAGAAGGGACAAAGATGCAAGCTAAGCGAAAGCTACATATTTAGAAATATCCCACTGGTCCTTGCCTTGGCCTTCAAAAGGAGTGGCTGATTTTGTTTATTCTATTTTTTTTTTTTTGGTAAAATCGAAGAAACAAACTAAATAAAGATCTTAAAATCGTTCGTTAGCAACACGTAGGAGAAAATTTCCTCAAGTGCATTATTCTAGAGTATCAAAGCTTCTCATAGCCATATCCTTCATTTGCTAGAAAATAATTTGCCTCCCTCCAGACATGTTTAATCGTGGCCTTGTTAGCCTTTAGCAAATATTGACAATATTCAATAATTAATAGGTTTAAGTATTGTATGTTGTATATGTTGTATGTGTATATTATTTAGGCCAAAGTCATAGATGGACCGCTGAACTTGTTTTGATTTTTTATTTAGACCCCTCAACTGAAACGTTAACCATCTGAACCCCCGAACATAAGATAAATTGTGCCATTTGAACCTCTCGTACCAGCTGAGCACACGCGTGAAGTTCACTGCTTTAAATAGAGCGTGAGAGACCAAATTTCTTCTTTTTTAAAAATTTTAATCATTAAAAATTATTTAAACAAAAACTCTATTTAAATAATTAAAAAAAAATTGAAAAACCCAACCCATCCTCTCCGATAGCCCCCTCACCGCCGCAACTGCCTCTGCCGCTACTGCCGCAGCTGCCTCCTCCGCCGCCGCCGTCGCTTTTTTTTTAAAAAAATTTCTAATCATTAAAAATTAATTTTAACAAAAACTCTATTTTAAAATCTATTTAAATAATTAAAAAATTTTGAAAAACCCAACCCATCCTCTCCGATAGCCCACCTCGCCGCCGCAGCTGCCTCCTCTACCGCCGCCGTTGCTTTATTTTTTAAAATTTTAATCATTAAAAATTAATTTTAACCATTAAAAATTAATTTTAACAAAAACTCTATTTTAAAATCTATTTAAATAATTAAAAAAAATGAAAAACCCAACCCATCCTCTCCGATAGCCCACTTCACCATCGCCACTGTTGTCGCTGCCTCCTTCGCTGCTCCACTTCAAAATCTATTTTGAGGAGGCAGCAGCGGCAGTAGCGGCAGAGGCAGTTGCGGCAGCGAGGGGGCTCTCGAAGAGGATGGGTTGGGTTTTTCAATTATTTAAATAGATTTTAAAATAGAGTTTTTGTAAAAATTAATTTTTTTCGTTGACATGGCTTTTTAAAAAAAAAAAAAAACAGGTAACATGACATGGCTTATTTTTATTGGTCTATTTTTTCATGTCACAACAAGTGAGCTTCACGTGTGTGCCCAACTGACATGAGAGGTTCAAATGGCACAGTTTATCTTATGTTCGAGGGTTCAGATGGTCAATATTTCAGTTGGAGGGTCTAAATGAAAAATCAGGACAAGTTCAGGGGTCCATCTATGACTTTGGCCTATTATTTAATTTGATATTGAATAACGTTTTTTCAAGTTCAACCCAATGTTTAGCTAAGAATGACAACTCTATCATGTTTCTGTATCAGTTAAGGTTAAATTTCATAAAGCCAACAAGTCGAATGTTCTGAGTTGCTCATGTGAAACAACTCCAACAGATTTCTTGTTTCGTTTAAATTGGATATTACTACTTATAATAAGTGGGAATCTAAAGATTTTATAGTCATTTAGTTAGATTCTAACTAAAAGGTGTCTCTTCCAAATTCAACCTTTTAATTGTTCTTTATTGCTTATCTACTTGAGAGAGTGACGTGGAGTGTATTATAGCTTCTTTTATATGAATCGTTTTTCTCCTACTATATATTACTTTATTGTCTTAATAGTTTTTTAAAAATTTGTTAGTAAATTTTAAATATGTTTCTGTTGGACATTTTCTATTTAAAAATACTTTTGCTTGTATTCTCAAATGTCTCTTACATAGATAAGTTAACTATTTAAAATATGTCATCTCCTTTAATATATATATATATATATATATATATATATATATATATAGATAGACGCATTAGCCTCAATAACCTATAAATCCTTAAAGTCGTTCCAACTATAACTGATATGTATAATTAAAGAAAATAACATATTTTATGCTTGTGTACCTAAATATTACATAATTTTTAGTTTTCCAAACAATAGTAATACTTCCACCGTCTCAATATAAGTGTCTTAGTTTGACTAGGCACGAAATTTAAGAAATAAAGAGAGACTTTTAAATCTTATGGTCTTAAATCAAAGATATGTGTAGTTTTTTAAATCTAGTGGTCTAAAACTTGTCAAAACTTACTAAATATAGAAAGAGACTCTTTTTGGGATAAATAAACGAGGAAAGTAACACACTTAAATTGCGACGGAGGGAGTATCAAACAATTGTAACAAAAGAGAGCAATCATATTTAAGATTTTTTAGTTTTTTTTTTTTGTGGGGGTGGGGGTTGGGTGGGGGGGTTAAAAAAGGATTAGGCAGTGCTTGTTTAGCATAGGGAAACATGATTATATTAAGCATGAAGCATTGAAGCTTTATTTTTGTTTAAAAAATGATTATAATGTACATTTTATAAAATAATGTGCCACTTATAAACTAGCAAAAGGAAAAAAATGTCATTTCCTCATACATAAGTTTTGGAAAGCAAAAGGATTTAATTATATTAAGAAAAGTCATTAATTCTCTTCATATTTTCATTGTAATTTGTATATCTTATCTTAAATGAAAATAACATCTACTAACATCTCATTATAAGAATAAATGTAGCATTTATAATTGATGTCTCTTGAACCAAATTGTTTTTCTTCTTTTTGAAAGAAAGCATTATAGTTCATAATGGAAGTTTTTAATCACAAAGATGTTACAGCTAAGTTGGATTTCAAGAAATTTCCAAAGTCTAAATCTAAATAAAATTTAGTAAATAAACAATGCTAAAATGAACTCTAAAATAAGGACAAAAAAGTCTTTATTCAATTTTTAAATACTTTGGGTGCAATTTTAATTTATGGAGAGCCTTTAGTTTTTAGGAATTTGCAGAAAAGGTCAAATTAATCTTTCAATAACTTAAAATCACAATGAGTAAGAAAAAAAGTAATTGCAAATTTAATTTTAATATTAATTTTGGACCCGGGCTTAGCACGGGCCAAATAACACTAGTGTAATAAACAAAGACAATATGAGTACTAACAATTGTTAATTAAGAGTGGAAATTTCGACATGAAAATAATTGTAAACTCATGAATTAAATAATGTGGGCGGGAAGTGGCGTGCCTTCACCTAAACACAAAGGTCGTCTTATGTAATAAACAAAGACAATAATGAGGACTACTTTATGCAAGTTACCAACGAAGAGGTGGCTTAATTAGTAAGGATAAAATAATTTGTTGAGAGACTTGGTTCAACAAACAAATGTACTTTAATTTGTTGAAGGCTTTTGGTTCGATTTTCCTCCCAATTGTTCCTCTTGATATCTAAATTAGTCCTCATTATGCTCTGTTCCTGAACCACTTAACCTTAATTATCTAATGCTTGTGACCCTCTGTTTGGTCGTTTAAGTGTGAATTTGTATTAGTAATAGAGTCCGTGAATTTTTTATACCGAATATCAGATAGTGTAATTGGGGAATTCACTTAAATATACACTTTGGCCATCTAGTTTATCAAATATGGCCAAAGTATATACTGCCTATACACTTTGGCTGTATAGGTATGTATATTATATGTATATTTAGTATATTTTATACACTACCTATACACTGTGTACATATTTTGTAAAGTAGATGGCCGAATGGTATTTGGCTGTAAATTTTCCTTTAAACATAATGACATCTTAGATGATATATGATCATTAGTCACTCTCCCATGAGTAAGCACAACGACATCTTATAGATGGTATATACATATATTGTGTGTGTGTATATATTATCACCTTGGAAAAAGACAATGTCCATATGCATCAGAATATTAGTGGATCCAACTCCGAATCTTAATTTATCTTAATTTAACCTTCCTACTTCTCTAGGGACCTATATATATATATATATATATGGTCATGACTCATGAGCATACCCAAATTATAAAAGAAAAGAAATATTGTCTCTGTCCCAATTTATACGATGTACTTTCCTTTTTATTCTGTCAAAATAAGAAGGTAGAATACCTACAAACCGCCTGGAACTTGGCACGTTTTATTCATGATTTATAACACTTTCCTTCCCGCTGTCTTTATATGAGATGATTTGCAATTACACAAATATCTATGAGTTGTTTTCCATCACAAGTATGTCTTTTCTTAAACGCTCAAACTTGGTGACCAAGGAAATGATAACTACGTACGCTCTGGTGTTTTCTATCTCTATATATAAGAGGCCATATATCATTTAGTACTGAACAAACCATTCACATACTCTTCAATTGCTGTTGTACTCCTATTAATCTCAAGATGATGCAAGATGTTTGGACTCAGTTGGGTCCAGCCATTGCAACAATCATGTTCTCCTGGACCATGTACCAGAACTATTTTCCTCATGAACTTCGTGGTCTTATTAGGAGGTATACCGATAAAATCGTGAGCTATTTCTACCCTTATATGCACGTAATTTTTCATGAGTATGAAAGTGAGGAGTGGTTCGAGCGGAGCAAAGCTTACGTAGCAATCGAAAGGTACGAGCAAGAATTCTTGCACACAAGCCAAGCGCCTCAAAGCCAACACGGTGAAAGATGGTCAAGCTCTTATCCTAACCATGCATGATTATGAGGAGATAACCGATGAATATAAATATGAGAAGGTTTGGTGGATTTCGAGCCAATTAGCAGCCAACAAACAGACAATTGCTTTGTGGAAGGAGGATGACAAGAGGTTTTTGAAGCTCAAATTTCACAGAAAGAATCGCAAGCTTATCACAGAGTCATACTTGAAGTATGTGTTGGATGAAGGGAAGGCGATATCTGTGAGAGAACGACAGAAAAAGTTGTACACAAACAATAAGGGAGAGACAAGTGGTGGGTACAGCTATAGGGGGTGGAGGATGTGGAGTGGAGTAGTGTTTGAGCATCCATCAACATTCGATACTCTGGCCATGGATCCAAACAAGAAGCAAGAGATTACGGATGATCTCGAAACATTCAGCAAGTCAAAAGACTATTATGCAAAGATTAGCAAGGCGTGGAAGCGCGGTTATCTTCTTTATGGTCCTCCAGGAACGGGTAAATCTAGCATGATTGCTGCTATGGCTAATTTCTTGCAATCTGATGTCTATGATCTTGAACTGACATCGGTTAAGGACAATATTGAGCTACGAAAATTGCTCATAGACACTACAGGTAAATCTATTATTGTAATTGAAGACATTGATTGTTCCCTTGACCTTACGGGTCAAAGAGAGAAGAATAAAAATAAAAACAAGGAACATAAAGAAAAAAATGAGAAAGACGCCATCAAGAAGAAGATTAAAAGAGGAGAGGAGAAAGAAAAGCAAAGTGAGGTAACTTTATCCGGACTTTTGAACTTCATTGATGGTCTATGGTCAGCTATTGGTGGTGACCCTGCTCTAATTCGGAGGGGGAGGATGGATAAACATATTGTGCTATCCTACTGTTGCTTTGAGTCCTTCAAGGTGCTTGCAAATAATTATCTTGACGTCGAATCTCATGTTCACTTTCCTGAGATTCGTCGGTTATTGGGGGAAACTAATATGACTCCTGCTGATATTGATGAGAATTTGATGCTTAAGTCTTCGAAGGAAAATGCAGACACTTGCTTGGAGAGATTGATTAAAGCTCTTGAAACTGCAAAGGAGGAAGCAAAGTTGAAGGCTGAGAAAGAAGAAGAAGAAGAAGAAGAGAGAGCAAAGGCTGAGATGGAGAAGGAAGAGAAGGAGGAGAAAAAGAAAGAATTAGCAGCTACTAAAGAAGCCAAGAATGCTGATGGTGTAAGCGAAAAAGAGAAGTCAGAAAGTAATGGTGCTAAGGAAAATGGTGATGTTAGCAAAGGTTGATTTCGGTAAGGAAAATGGTCATGAGTATGAAAGTGAGGGGTGGTTCGAGCGGAGCAAAGCTTACGTAGCAATCGAAAGGTACTTGAGCAAGAACTCTTGCACACAAGCTAAGCGCCTCAAAGCCAACACGGTGAAAGATGGTCAAGCTCTTATCCTAACCATGCATGATTATGAGGAGATAACCGATGAATATAAATATGAGAAAGTTTGGTGGATTTCGAGCCAATTAGCAGCCAACAAACAAACAATTGCTTTGTGGAAGGAGGATGACAAGAGGTTTTTGAAGCTCAAATTTCACAGAAAGAATCGCGAGCTTATCACATAGTCATACTTGAAGTATGTGTTGGATGAAGGGAAGGCGATATCTGTGAGAGAACGACAAAGAAAGTTGTACACAAACAATAAGGGAGAGACAGGTGGTGGGTACAGATATAGGGGGTGGAGGATGTGGAGTGGAGTAGTGTTTGAGCATCCATCAACATTCGATACTCTGGCCATGGATCCAAACAAGAAGCAAGAGATTATGGATGATCTCGAAACATTCAGCAAGTCAAAAGACTATTATGCAAAGATTGGAAAAGCGTGGAAGCGCGATTATCTTCTTTATGGTCCCCCAGGAACGGGTAAATCTAGCATGATTGCTGCTATGGCTAATTACTTGCAATATGATGTCTATGATCTCAAACTGACATCAGTTAAGGACAACACCGAGCTAAGAAAATTGTTGATAGATACTACAAGTAAATCTATTATTGTGATTGAAGACATCGATTGCTCCCTTGACCTTACGGGTCAAAGGGAGAAGAATAAGAAGAAAGACGAGGAAGATAAAGAAAAAAATGAGAAAGATGCCATCAAGGAGAAAAGAGGAAAGAAAAGCAAAGTGAGGTAACTTTATCTGGACTTTTGAACTTCATTGATGGTCTATGGTTAGCTATTGGTGGTGAAAGGCTTATTGTCTTCACCACCAACTATGTGGAAAATCTTGATCCTGCTCTAATTCGGAGGGGGAGGATGGATAAACATATTGTGCTATCCTACTGTTGCTTTGAGTCCTTCAAGGTGCTTGCAAATAATTATCTTGACGTCGAATCTCATGTTCACTTTCCTGAGATTTGTCGCTTATTGGGGGAAACTAATACGACTCCTGCTGATATTGCTGAGAATTTGATGCCTAAGTCTTCGAAGGAAAATGCAGACACTTGCTTGGAGAGATTGATTAAAGCTCTTGAAACCGCAAAGGAGGAAGCAAAATTAAAGGCTGAGAAAGAAGAAGAAGAGAGAGCAAAGGCTGAGAAGGAGAAGGAAGAGAAAGAGGAGAAAAAGAAAGAATTAGCAAGAAGCCAAAAATGCTGATGGTGTAAACGAAAAAGACAAGTCAGAAAGTAATGGTGCTAAGGAAAATGGTGATGTTAGCAAAGGTTGATTTTGGAAATGTTTGATTAATAAGAATTAAAGTTACACATATATGAAAGTTTTGGGGGTGTTTTAGCTTTATATTTTCTACAATTAGCGTTATTAGTTGTATTTGTAATAAGTTTATTTTATGTTTAGTGGTGCTTGTACAAAATCTAGTCTATGTTTGGTAATTATGCAAGTGGTTTAACGCAGTTGTGAGGTTAATAATAAGTTATACGCATAGCCATCAGTAGCATAAGGGACTGGTTACATTTTTCAGCAACTATGCATTTTAATATGGTTCACGTGTAGCAGACTCATAGTGAAATATGATTTTAAAGTGGTTTGATGATTAACAATGAAATATGGCTTGTGTGAGTTTGTATTTGTTAAAAGTCCAAATGTGTTTAATGCTACAATGTATTTGCGTTTATATGTTGTTAGGCTGAATCCGGTGAGATCCAGATACTTGTACTGCACGTGTTCCGATCCTAGTAGAAAAAGGATTTGGTGAACCGTTTTTTAAGATGAAATTTATTAAAAGATGTTTGTGTATCAGTTAAAATTAAGTAATATAAATGATAATAAGTAATATAAATGATAATTACATAAGAGATCTTCTTAATACTTTTGAGTTGTAAAAGCATTCAAATTAGAATTAGTGTACCTGTCTTCGCAATTTACATCTTCTACCTCTTCATCCCTCTCGAAAATGAACAATTATTGAATGACATGTCTATTACCTATTGGCTTTAACCACTGCTCTACTCTTTCTTTAAGGATTGATAATGATACAACTGCTATGGAACTTCTCTTTTCCATTGCATGCACTTCTAAAATTTTAGAAATGACTGTAATACCTGATACATTCTTCTGGTTTGGATGCAGCAACCATATTTTTAGATTGCAGTCCACATTTTGCCCAGCGCATTCCAACGAACTAGCACTGCAGTGTTTAGCTAGTAAGCGTTGCAGTGCCGAGTACCAAATTCAGTAAATTTGTATGAAATCAAATGATAATGAAGATGCAAACTGAAATAGGCCCTCAAACTCGGCCTCAACTGGCAATTATGCCCTCTAACTTTGGGTGTGCACAAGTAGGCACCCCAACTTGTGCACAAGGACTATATCACATTGGTGTTGACAAGTTAGGAGCCAGCACTGCAGTGTTTAGCTAGTAAGCGTTGCAATGCCGAGTACCAAATTCAGTAAATTTGTAAGAAATCAAATGATAATGAAGACGCAAACTGAAATAGGCCCTCAAACTCGGCCTCAGTTGGCAATTATGCCCTCCAACTTTGGGTGTGCACAAGTAGGCGCCTCAACTTGTGCACAAGGACTATATCACATTGGTGTTGACAAGTTAGGAGCCAGCACTGCAGTGTTTAGCTAGTAAGCGTTGCAATGCCGAGTACCAAATTCAGTAAATTTGTAAGAAATCAAATGATAATGAAGACACAAACTGAAATAGGCCCTCAAACTCGGCCTCAGTTGGCAATTATACCCTCCAACTTTGGGTGTGCACAAGTAGGCGCCTCAACTTGTGCACAAGGACTATATCACATTGGTGTTGACAAGTTAGGAGCTGTTAGGAAGTTATGTTTACAGTTTAGTCCTTACTTCAGAATAGTTTTCATTTAAGTCCCTTTCAAAGCTCTAGATTGTTAGCATATAAAAATCACAGTAAATCGTAGGTGTGGGATGTGAGGAATGAAATTACACCTTATGGTCTCTTTCTTTTCCCATCTTCAATCTTATTTTCTGCAAATCCGCCATGGTTTAGTCCACCAAGGGTTACAGTTGCCACACTTCCTCAGTTTCCGCAACTTTCTCAGTTTCCCCACAACTGATTGAACTTGATAAGCATCCGCATTTCCTGTCACTAATATTTTCTTCTCTATCCTATCAAGTGCAATAGCTTCTACCCCTGTTATATAGAATAAGACAACCAATATACATTGATGAATTAAAGTTATTTGGTGTTCTAAAACAAGTCAAGAGAAAATAAAGGAAAGAAAAGATAATCAGTCTAGTTAGTACCTGGGATACCGCATATAGCTCTAAATACCTTAAATACCTTTTCCTCACCGTAAATGTCTAATTTCAGCACCTTTTTCTGCAAGAAAACAAAGGAGAAAATCCTAGATATAAATGAGGCCATGAGTGTCATAAATTATGACTCATAATAAAGATAACAGTGAAAACAGTTCAAAAAGTTTAAGCCCCAAAAATTCTTGAGAACAAGGAGATTTCTGAAAGCTCAGAATCATGCAGAAAGCTCGCTGGCAGACTTCCAAATCTGAATAATAAAGTTTTAAACAAATTTCGAAACAAAAAGAAAAGGTAGTAAAAGGCAACTTATTATAGTAGGGAAAATGAGACTGAATGTAGTTAAGGTATTTTCTGAGTAGTGGTACCTTGCTTATGACGAGATTGAAAATAGTATTTTGCTAATCTTCAACTTGTGTTTCTTGGATATCCCTGGCTGAATTGACAACGGCCTCGTTGCAATTCTCTACCTCAATGTACTTTAGAGAAGAGATTTCCCCAAAAGAAGAAGGGATCTCCTTAAGATCCCGGCATCCACGCAAAATCAATTGTTCAAGGTTAGGAAAGGCATCATCTGCGACAATCCATTCATCAAAGAAAGCTAACCAAACTAGTTTCAAGACTTTAAGTTGAGGGAACTCGTCATTGCTCACTTTCCATTCCCTATGGTAGCCAAACTCAACGTAGTACAGTTTGAGTACCTCAAGGTTCTTCAGCTGAGCAATTTCTGATAAGTATCGAGGATCCAGGTAAAATCCAGATAGTTTCAGGCACTTGAGGTTTGGTGCGGAGATGCAAAAGGGGATGCATTTAAAGGGATCTTTTGAACGATAAATCTTTAGTATTTCAAGCGGTGTTGGAAAATCCAAAACATGGTACTGAGAGTATTCTAACTCACCCTCGACTTCGCATATCAGTTTTCGAAGATGAGGTGTTTTTCTCAACATCAGTTCCACATCCTCAAAACCAGAAAAATATGGAGTGGAAAGGGTTTCCAAATAAAAAATGTTACGGAGTTCTCGAGTAATGCTTCTGCTTTTCCTGTGCTGAAGTCGGGAATATGCAGATGTTTCAGTTTAACCATCTCCCAAACTGTATGAGGTAGTAGTAGCACGCAACGCTTCAGTTTAACCATCTCCCAAACTGTATGAGGTAGTGGTAGCACGCAACGCCGCAAGTATCTTCTACGTTTTAATATAAGAGTTTCAAGGTTCCAAAGATTGGATATGGTTGAAGGAATTGAATTCTGATCAATATGTGCGGAGAAATACCTCAAGTAAACAAGCTCAGTTGGAATAAAATCAATAACAATGTGGTGCTCCAAATCCAACACTTTTAGAAACTTGAAATTCTGTAAAATACGTGAAATTGCAAAAGTGCGTGAGGATAAGCGACGATGGGCAAAGTATGTTGCGTCCTTCTTGGAAAGTATAGAGCCGGCAAGTGAGCAAGAAGAGCTCCATTCTAGAAGATTATGCACTTCAGTAAAGGCCAAGCGAGCATACTGCTTGTAAGAGTAAACACATGAAGGATTGGCACTCTGATCCCTGTGAATATATAAATTAGCAAAACCATAGCATTGATTTTCAATTAGAACTTGAAATACTTGATTACTGTAAATATATATTTGTAAAATGATAGTAATTTTAACATATAACTTGAAATACTTGATTGATTGAATAAATAAAGTACCATTAATTAGCATATTACCGTTTTATCCATAGTAGAAAATTCTCCTCTCTTGCTTTTTCCTTGCAGAAGTCGAGCAATACATCATGAAGACGACATGCTTTGACCTTACCATCTGAACCAACCCTTTTAGCAACCATCACAAGATTTCGTCCAATAAGATTCTCTAAGTAACCTTCTGCTATATCCTCCAAACTCTTGCCTTCACAACTTTTGATAAATGTTTCTGATATCCATAACCTTGTCAACTTTGAGATGTTAATCACAGCGTCTTCAGAAAATGCTCCAAAATAAAGGAAGCAAGGCTTAAGATGAGAAGGTAAATCCTGATAACTTTGTTCTACAATGGCCTTTGAATCACTGCGAATGTGGACACCTAAATTGTCAGCCATTTTTTTCCAACATTCTTCTTTCTTTTCCATCTCTTTGAGAATACCAGCCACTAACGCAATTGAAAGAGGGAGTTGTTTACACATTTTTGCTATTCGTTTCCCAACATCTATTAGCAGAGGGGAACAACTTTCTTCACCAAACACTTTCTTTTCTAGCAACTTCCTAACTTTCATCATCGTTAAACATACGAAGATGAAGGGGATCACTATGAACACTAGCATATTTGGCAACTTCATAATGTCGCGTTGTCAGAATGATTCTGCTTCTGTTATTGGCATCCTGGAAAACAGCCTCTTAAATCATCCCAAGCACTATTTTGCCACACATCATCAACAAAGATAAGGTACCTTCTGGGCAATAAATATTTGCGAAGCATATCAGCTAATTCACTGGCATGAAGTTCTCTAAGTTCAGAACCCTCACCAATAGCATCACGTAGCAAGGCCAATAACAAGTTCCTCGTACGAATATACTTGAGACACGCAACACTGTGCACAAATATCAAATTGAGAGACAACTAGCCTGTCAGAATAGAGTCTGTTGGCCAAAGTCGTCTTACCTAGACCCGGCATGCCGTGAATTGAGATGACATCTTGTCCTTTGGTTCCATTCAGTAGTTTATTTCTTAAATTTTCTATTACATCCTCAAACCCCACAATTTCGTCATTAATCCTTGGAGTCCTTAGCCAAATGTGATGACGTTACGAGCAGTGACAGTCTTCATTGTATCCTCAACCATGTTCTTTCCCTGAATCT